>NC_087188.1:6231234-6373734 GCF_035594125.1 Scylla paramamosain
AGGTCGTCCTGGTAGTCCTACGTGGTCGTTATGCAGTCCTTGGGTGGTTTCATCAATTTTGAGGGTCATGTTGGTGTCAGAGTTGTCGCAGTAGCGTTGAGGTCGTGCTGGAAGTTTCGCTGAGTCGCGGTTATATTCAAGTAGTGCTGAGGGTCTTGGTGTCTTCTTGGGATCGTCTCTGTAATGCTTGAGGGGTCGCGTTGTTGCCATAAGGTCGTTATAATAGTGCTGCTGAGTCGTGGTTATATTCAAGTAGTGCTGAGGGTCTTGGGTCGTGGTGGTGGCAGTGAAGGGTCGTGGCGGAGTACGTGTGTTATCTGGCCCTGGCTGTGTCGCTCCCTCCGTGCCGCGCCCTAAAGATCCCTTAATGCTATTGTGCGGCCCTTGCATCCCGCCTCCCTCCCTTAACCTCATTTTGTCTCCCTTATCTTCCTTATTCCTCCTTCTCCTCCTCTTACCCTTCATCGTGTCTCTTGCTTTCCTTCTTTTCGTCTTTTGTTTGTTTGTTTGTTTGTTTGTTTCACTTCCTTTTTAGTTGTGTGTGTGTTTTTTTTTCGTCTTCTCTACTTTACCTCTTGTTTCTCCTCTTCTTATCTTCCCTTTTCCTCCTCCTCCTCATATTCTTCATCTTGTATTTTGGCTTCCTTTTCGTCTTATTCCTTACTCTCTATTTTCCTTTTCCTTTGAAATCTTTTTGTCTCCTTTACCTTTCCTCTTGCTCCTCTTATTCCTCTTCCTCTTACATTAATCTTCTCTCCCTTTTCCTCCTTCTCTTTAAATCTTTCTTTCCTTCTTTACCTTTCTTCTTCCTCTTCAGCTTAACATTAATCATATCCTAACCACCACTTACCTCTCCTCCTCCTCCTCCTCCTCCTCCTCCTTCTCCTCCTCAGGTAAGTGGCGAGGAAGAGGCGCCATTCTTAAGGTTAATTAGGTCATACGTCTCACAGAAAGACACGATATTGTTAATTGTTTCTTGTATTCTTGGCATGAATGTAGAAGTCTGTGTTCGGGGGTGAATAATTTTGAGAAAAGCTTCATTTACGAGCCTTTGTTCTGAGAGAGAGGGAGAGAGAGAGAGAGGGGAAGGGGGGAGAGGGAGATCTGCTACTGACATTAACGATATTGCTGTGTCCTATTGTGTTCTATGTCTGCATTACGCTTGTGTATTCCATTACCGCCGCCATCCACGGTGTGTTGGTGCATTTGTGACTGAGTATAGATGCATTTTGTTTCCTGGTGTTTGTGTAGTGAGTTGGTGGTGCTTCTTGATGCTTCTGTTTTTGTCGTTCGTTATTCTTTTATTTGGTTAGATTGTTTGGAAGTGTGGCAGGTCAGTCAGTCAGTTTGTTTGTTTGTTTGTTTGTGAGTGAGTGAGTGAGTTGGTTCGTTGGTTATTTAGTTGACTGATGAGTGAATGAGTTTGTTAGTGAGTGAGTATATATGTTTGTTTGTTTGCTTCTTAGGTCTTGGTTAATTTTTCTCTAATCAGTTGGTGTTTAGTTATTAAGTTAGCTCTTGGTTAGTTAGATAGTCATTAAGTTAGTCAACTAGTTAGCTAGACTGTATTTAATTGCTTAGTTAGCTAATCATACAACACTTAATTACTCAGTTTGTTAATTAGTTCGTATTTTGGAAAGTTTCAGTATCCTTTCTCGCAAATGTTCTCTTTTACTTTCCCTTCACTGCCAGCGTTCAGTAGTTGTCGTGATGCGTGTATTGCTGACGTGAGAGGTGTGATGCAGTGGTACAGTGACGCGTGTAATAGCTGCCTACACACCTCACACCTGTATCACACCTGTATCTAAAGCTTCAATTAACGTAGTATTACCTGTGCACGATACCTATGTAATTATGTAACACCTATATGCTACACGTAATTACATACCTGAGTAGCACTAATCACTCACCTGTATACTAATTACTCATTACCTGAATATGACTCCTCAATGACTCTTCAAAAAGTTACGCAAAGAAGTAGTATTTTTTCTTTTTTCTTATTTATTTACGTTTTTATTTACTTATGTTAACGATGCAGCGGTGTCGTGCAGGAGTGTCCGGATGGCGGCTCTTAAGTACCCGTGTAGCTGCCTGCCAGTGGTCGTTGCGAGGGTGTCGTGTCGTGTCGTATCGCTGGGAGGGCGTGTTGCGTCGTGTAGTGCCCCTTAGGGATATACAGAGAGCCCTCGACAATGCCTTCTTTTGGGGTTTAGGGGGAAGACGTAAGGGTTATCGCTAGTACCACCTCCTCCTCCTCCTCCTCCTCCTCCTCCTCCTCCTCCTCCTCCTCCCCAGGGCATCATTTCTCTCTCCCCTCTAACTCTTTCCCCTCTTTACTCCCTCCATACACTCCCCTTACCTCTCCTCTTCAACTCCAGTTAGTTTCTCTCTCTCTCTCTCTCTCTCTCTCTCTCTCTCTCTCTCTCTCTCTCTCTCTCTCTCTCTCTCTCTCTCTCTCTCTCTCTCTCTCTCTCTCTCTCTCTCAGGTTCCCTTTTATGTTATACTCTATGCTCCATTTCTTTCTCCTCTCTTCTTACTCTCCCCTTCTGCTTCTCGGTATCCATTTAGGTCTACCTTTACACGTCCCTTATTGGTCTGTTACAAGTATTCCTTCACGTTACTTGCACATCCCAAAGTTTTTTTTTTTTTTTTTTTTCAATGCCTCACAGTTCACATCCCCACATCTCACATCATCCCGGCATTCACACCTACAGTCACCTCCATTACAGTACCCTTTATAGATCGCTTCTCCCGTTTGTACCGCCCTTGTTACGTGAAGGAGTACCGTTGAGTGCGTGAGGGAGGTTGCGTGCGTGTGTGTGCATCTCCCTGCTTGTTGATTACGCTTCGCCAGCCAGCCCGCCAGCCAGCCAGCCAGCCAGCCAGCCAGTCAGCCAGCCAGCCAGCCAGCCAGCCAGGACTCATAACGGATGGGGCGGTCATGAACATTACTCGTGTTTTCCGTATTCACTTTCCGCTGCGTTTTGTGACTTCCCACGTTCCTGAGTCTCCTGGTGTGCTGACGGCCTTACAGAACCTGCTGGTTGATCGATTGTAAGCAAATCAGAAAAATTGATGGAAAAAACACTGAGTACAGGTTAATTGACTGTTACGTGTTTCAAGTGCAAGGGAAACGTGGTATGCAAGATAAGAAGAGCTATTATCTATAATTAACGACGAAGAGGGGAAGAGAAAGATAATATTCATTCAATTAATCGATAGTTTAAATAAGGGTGCAAGGGGACAGGGAGAGAGGGAGAGGGAGGTTGATAAATGAGGACAGTGTAAACAAACAGACGAGTCATGAGGAAATTTTTTTTGTAGGTCAGCGTGAGTCTCATTATGTGGCTGGTGTGTAGGTATTGATTGTGTGTGTGTGTGTGTGTGTGTGTGTGTGTGTGTGTGTGTGTGTGTGTGTGTGTGTGTGTGTGTGTGTTATAGATCTCAGCTATCACCAAATCACGCCAACTGTCTCACTCACTCACTCACTCACTCACTCACTGACAGACCTTCCCTCTCTTTCCCTCTCGGTGACTCGCTACCAGTTCACACACACGCACTCCCTCTCTCACTGACTCATCCATACCCACTGACTTACTGACTCCCAATTTTTCACTCGACTCTCACTGACTCGCTCATTCCGACTCATCTCTCACCTACTCTCACTGACTGGTTGACTCGCCTCCTGACTCACGCGTCTTCCCGAACCTGTAAAGACGCAAAATCTAATCCCCTGAAAGAGAGAATCAGAGGCAATTATAAAGAAAAGGTTAAGAATCGACGTGGAATTCAGGTCCTCCTCCTCCTCCTCCTCCTCCTCCTCCTCCTCCTCCTCCTCCTCCTCCTCCTCCTCCTCCTCCTCCTCCTTTTCCTCCTCCTCCTCCTCCTCCACTTGAATAAGAGCAAAAAAGGAATAAAAACCACAATATTTTAACGAAACCTTTATGATGATTTTTTTTTTTTTTTTTTTTGCGGAAAGAACTGGAAACAAAAAAATGAATAATTAGGAAAAGAATAACAAAGAATAAAGAATAATAATGGGCAAAATAGAGGAGAAACATGCGCATATAAGCACAAGTTAAGCGTCCCTGCAATATGACACACAGTTGCATATTCTTGGTAAGTTGAAAGAAGGAATGCACAGGTGAGGAATGCATACGACAAGGTAAACACGAGAACACCTGAGGAAGAAGTTGCAGGTGGGCAGGTATGATAATTTACCTTTCATTACGTGCCTTTGCTTACCTGTGCAGTGGTGAGCGAGGAGGACAGGTGCGGCGGATAGTTGTTGTGGTTATGGGAGATTAGAAGCGGCGGTACTTGGCTCAGGGGAAATCTAAGCCACAGCCACGCGCCGAACACTGCCACGACCACCACCACCACCACCACCACCGCCACCATCACCGCCATCTCGTACGGGACTGTTCTCTTATGACTCGTGATGAAAGGAAAATGGAAGATAATATTAATGCATTATAATCTACTTTGCACTCTTATATAATTGGATGTAAGAGTTGAAATAGGCTGGGCTTTATTTGTATTTATTTTTATTGTTTACTGTTAGAATTGAAAAAAAAAATAAGACGCTGTGATGCATTTTTTACACATTAGTATTGTAGCGACGATAATAGATAAGATACTCGTTTTCTTTGCAGCGTTTTTTTTTTTATTATTATTTACCAATACAATTCTGTTCCAGAGCAAAACAAAACAAACAAAAAAAAACATCAAATCACCGTGCATCAGGTTGTAGCGTTCGTTGAAGTGTGTGCGTGTTTGCGTGCATGCGTGCCGCTCCGCAAAAACGCGTCCAATATTGAGAGACATTAGGCAACCATGCACGTATATTGTCCTCCCCGTGCCAGTTGCTCTTAGTGACTCCCTGGCACTTGACGGGGGAGGACACGCTGCTCTGCGCCTCACCTGTCTCACCTGCGTGGAACTCGTAACCTGTTTGGGTGACTCACGCGCGGCGGTGGTGGTGGTGGTAGCGGCGTGGCATGTGCGTGTCTGTGTATGAACGTGTGTCTGTGTGTCCGTGTGTACGCAGTAGTGTAAATCGATGTGTACGTTTTTGTGTCGTTGAAAAAAAAAAAAAAAAAGCACATAAGGAAGAAATATTTGAGGTGTCGATCGCGAGAGAGAGAGAGAGAGAGAGAGAGAGAGAGAGAGAGAGAGAGAGAGAGAGAGAGAGTCCCTTCCTCCCTCTCTCACATACCTAAGTGCGTTGCAAAGAGGAGCAGGAAAGCCTCGCCCTAAGCAAGCAAAATAAGAATGTTCGGGTATTGTAGTAACTCCTCACTCACAGGAAAAGACTGAGGAAGGAAGAAGACGTGAAGGAAAAGCAGGAAAAGTGAGCGTGAGTGTCTCGTGAAAGCAAAGCCAGAGCCATGAAAATTACACACGGAAAAAAAAAAGATAAAAGGTATTCATGAAAAATTAATGATACAACAAATGAGTGGCAAAATATGAAAGAGCAGAACAAATGATAATAGAAAGTTTATAATTGCCAAAATGGTGAGACTAAATGAGAAAAAAATAGAATAGAAGGGAAATTTTCTGAAAAGTTCTCAATATATAAGATGAAAGCAGTTAAATAATGTATGCAATGAAAGTATATGTTTAATTATAGAAAAGAAAAAAATGCAATGAAATGAAAACTTTTAAAATGCTTATAAGCCAACGTAAAAATAAATAAATAAATAAGTAAACTGTATAATTTATACAAGTGAAAGTTCAATTTTTCAACTAGGAAAAGAAAAAAAAAGTCAAATGAGAACTCAATGAATTACACGAAAAAAAAGAAACTTATAATATCACACAAAGAAAAGTAATGAAAGGAGAAGATGAGATACGCAAGTGAAAGTTTTATTATCTCAACTTAAAAAAAAAAAGAAGCTCAAAATCAAATGAGAACCACCAGAAATTGCACGATTCGTTGTCGAGTTGCTCAGGTGACTCAGTATTGAATCTTGACGAAGGGGAGAGGAAGAAACGCGATTACGGTTTATCAGATTATGTCTTTGTGCCTCTTCCGGTGAGCCTCTTTTTTCCGTCCGTGGAAAACGCGAGGAAGGTAGACATTACGAGAGAGAGAGAGAGAGAGAGAGAGAGAGAGAGAGAGAGAGAGAGAGAGAGAGAGAGAGAGAGAGAGAGAGAGAGTGAGTGAGTGAGTGAGTGAGTGTGTGTGTGTGTGTGTGTGTGTGTGTGTGTGTGTGTGTGTGTGTGTGTGTGTGTGTGTGTGTGTGTGTGTGTGTGTGTCTTGTTTTCGTTTCCCCTTTCTTTCTTTTCTTCACTGAGAGGTGATGGGGGGGTGGTCAGAGGAAGGAAAGAAGGAAGAGGAGAAGGAGGAAGGAAATTAGGAAGGGGAGGAGGAGAATGGAAGAAGAGGACGGAAGGAAATGAGAGAAGGAGGAAAGGACGAGAGAGAGAGAGAGAGAGAGAGAGAGAGAGAGAGAGAGAGAGAGAGAGAGAGAGAGGAGAAAGAGAGAGAGAGAACGTGTCACCTGATGTCACTTGTGCGAGGAGTGTCGTCCACACCTGACTCACGCCTGTCACGCCCGCGCCTCGCCAAGCTCGTGATGGATGTGGCCTACCTGTATTTCCAAGGCTCAGGTTAATTAGCGGTCGGCAGGTGTAGTTTCCCACGTGATTTGCATAATAGAAAACGAGCTTACCTGTGCATATATTATATATTAATTCAAACTCACACTCATAAAAAAAGTGATAATAGCATTTTCCTACTTTTATTAATTTATTTATATTTTTATTGTTTATTTACTTTCACTGAATCATGTAATTGTTCATAATTGAGTGTGTGTGTGTGTGTGTGTGTGTGTGTGTGTGTGTGTGTGTGTGTGTGTGTGTGTGTGTGTGTGTGTGTGTGTGTGTGTGTGTGTGTGTGTGTGTGTGTGTTCGTTGCTTCACGCCTTAACATTTTTTCCAAGTGACTCGTTGTAATTCGGCTGATGTTTTGTTTGGGAGAGAGAGATAAAGAGAGAGATGGGCGGGGTGGGGCGGGGCCGGAAGTAAACAGGTGGGTTAAGGGGAGGAGGGGGAGGGAGGGTCCAGCACTTCCGATCCTCCGGCCCCTATATAGTCCGCCAAGGTTTGCACTGTAATACTGACATGCGCAGCAACTCAGCCCTCTGGCCGCCGTGATGGAGAGCTGGCCGGGAGTAAGAATCACGGGGAAATAGTTTGCCTCTGAGTCTGGAAGCTTTGTCCGCCCCCAACTGTTAATGCTGATGGCTGGTAATCGCGTGAAGGGTGAGTGGCGCTGCATCCGATGGCAGTGTCACCCCCGCCCGAGTGAGGGGAATGGGAGGGAGGGGGAGGGACCTGACTTGTTTTTTCATTGTTTACTGCACTGTGGACCAGTTCATGAGTTGAATTCGTAAGAAAAAATCGCCCAAAATATTTTCTTCACTGCGGGCAGGTTGAGGAGTTAATTGCATAGAGGAAAATATTACTTGCTTTTTTTTTTTTTCCACTCATGGGCTGTCGAAGACATAATGTAATGATGCTCTTAAAAAGGCAAAAAACTCCATTCCTCTCTACTGAGAGGCGATCGAGGAGTTAAATGTATGAGGAAAATGACCAATATAAGAGTTTTCTCCACTAGAGGCATGTGTAAGCTAAATCCGCCAGAATGAGAGGCGAAATAAGCAGTTTCCTCGCGGCGTCAAGAGGCATCACACCCCGAGCAGGTCTAGAAAAGATAAACTCGTGAAGATATGAGCGTGGACTCCCGCCTTAGGGGACGCCGTGACGGGTTTACGATGCTTCACTACAGGGGCGAGGCGTGGAGTGCACCCTTATGATCCTTCCTTGCTGTACTCCCTGAATTGTAGTAGTATTCAAAGGGTCAACTGCTGACGTTGAATACAGCGCTTCTCGTTCAGAAAGGTTAAGCAACGGTGGGTCTGGTTATGACATGGATGGGTGTTGATCTCTACATTGCGTTACTCCCTGAGCTGTACTATTTAGAGAGCCAAGCAACTGTTCCCTGTTAATCTCTATACTTGCCGATGTGAAGCAGGTGTGCCAGGTGAGTGCCGTCCACCGGAGAGAAGAGAGACGGGTGGTGCCTCTCTATCACACCTCAGCCTTCTGGCTCCCCCCGCTATCTCAGGCCGGGAGAGGGACATTAGCTCTCGCTTGCTGCTTGGAAGAGTGAGACGACGCTTAGACCTTTGATAATACGCTGGAGGAAATAGCTGATGAAAAGCGAAGAAGAAAGAAATGTCCACTGTATAGCACATAAAAGAATTAAACTAGCACTAATATGCACAAAAGAGACAAATTACCAGTCATGCACAGAAAAAAAAAATGACTACTGAAATACGCAGGAAAAGAAAGTACGACTAAAATTCGTAGAGAGAAAATACCAGTGAAACACTCAGAGGTAAAGAGAAATGACTACTGAAATGCGCAGAAGAGAGAAACTGCCACTGACATGCGCAGAAGGAATTAGCTTTGTTTCACGCTGCTATATTCGTAAACTGACTCCGCTAATCCCGACGCAGCAGTGAAAGAGAAGACGCGTGATTGGTCAGGAGGTGCGCAAACAGCGAGCATTTTTTTCGTGTTCTGTTGATTCTTCGTGTCTTGTGGCGTCACGTTCGCTCTACTTCTTTTCTTTTCGCCTTCGTTGTACCAATACGAGACATGCTGCTGCGGAGGGAGAGACAGAGATGGAAGCTGCTGTTACTGGTCCCTTTCTTTCCCTCCCCCTCCTCCTCCTCCTCCACCTCCTCCTCCATGTTTTTCTCTCCTCTCTCTTCCTTTCTCTGCTTCTTTCTCATATCTTCTCTTGTCAAGTGTGTTTTCTCCTGTTTTCTATTCGTTTGTTCTATTTTCCTCATATCTCTAGTCATTCAGTTAATCCTCTTGTTTTTTTTCACGTTTTCTTCTCTGTGCCCCTACTTTGCTTTGCCAAGTGAGTGAGAGAGTGAGCGAAGACAGGAAGAGTGTTGTTCAGTCAATAAGAGAGTAAGAGTGAGTGAGAGAATGTGAGTGTGTGGAGAGAGAGGGGGGGAAGCGGTTCTGTCCGGTAGACGTAATCAATATGATGAATTTACTGGCGGTCTCACGTACTGGGGGCAACCACACTCCTCCTCCTCCTCCTCCTCCTTGTTATTCTCCGTCTTTTACTTTCGTCCTTATGCCTTTTCATTTTCTTTATTTTGTCTTTTTTTCTACTTCCTCATCCTATCTATCTGTCTTCTTCTTCTTCTTCTTCTTCTTCTTTTCCTCGTCTTCGTCATCGTCCTCCCACTATTATAGATTTTGATTATAATTCTATTACTGCTACTCTCCTCCTCCTCCTCCTCCTCCTCCTCCTCCTCCTCCTCCTCCTCCTCCTCCTCCTCCTCCTCCTCCTCCTCCTTTTCTACCCTCAACACCTATCTCTCCTATTCTTCTCATCTCCTTTCCTCCTCCTCCTCCTCCTCCTCCTCCTCCTCCTCCTCCTCCTCCTCCTCCTCCTCCTCCTCCTCCTACTTTTCTACCCTCAACACCTATCTCTCTTCCACCTCCTCCTACTCCTCCTCCTCCTCCTCCTCCTCCTCCTCCTCCTCCTCCTCCTCCTCCTCCTCCTCCTCCTCCTCAGCGTGTAGTGATATCAGCACGTCTTTCACTATGAAGTCTTCTCTTCACGGGCAGTTGACCCAAAAAAGCAACGATGGGCTTTTGTGTGGCGATCGTTCGAGTCTCCGGTGAGTCTCTTCAAAGGAAACACTACGAACAACGAACAGCAGCAGATACGTTGGCCCTCAGGTGGCTTTTTTCATAATGTATTGATCTGAAATAGTCAATAGGCAGCCCCCGAGCACCCCTGCAGCCTAGCACGTGTGGAGCTACTAGTAGAACGCATTGATTTGGTGGTGAGATAACTGTACGCAACCTCCTTCCCTTTAGGCTTCAGGTTAATAATAGAATGAGTTAGTGCGGTTAAGTTTAGGCTTCTCTTTGCGTTGGAGTTAAGAATAGGAATGATAGACTTAGTAGAGGTAGGTATAAACTTTTTCTAGGGGTTTAGGTTAAAAACAGAATGTGTTAGAGTTAGTGAGGGTATTTTTAGGCATGTGTGTAGGTTCTGGCTTAAAAATAGAACATCTAATGGTAGACTTCGCAAAGATAGATATTAATCTCTCTCTCTCTCTCTCTCTCTCTCTCTCTCTCTCTCTCTCTCTCTCTCTCTCTCTCTCTCTCTCTCTCTCTCTCTCTCTCTCTCTCTCTCTCTCTCTCTCTCTCTCTCTCTCAGAATAGAGTGGTTAAAGTTAGTAAGAATATACTTAAGTTTCTTTTTTTTTTAAGTTTTAAGTTAAGAATATAATTGACAGACTTAGAAAATAGAAAATATACGTAAATACACCAGCCTTATTTTTTTCTATTTTAGGTTGATAAGAGAATGATGATAACGGTATTTCCAAGCTTCTTTCGTATTTTTAAATAGAGATAATCGATTAGTAAAAAGTATATATATAATCTTTCATTTATTTATTTATCTTTTTTTTTTAATAACAATGGCTGCAGGTGGTAAGAGATTAGTTACGCCTCTCGATACAGGTTTGAAGTTGAGAATAAAATTAATAAAATTGTTTGATTAATTAAAGAACATAATTCCTTGTTTTAGGTTTTAACGTCCATTGAAAAGGAAAAAAAAAGTGCGGGTTACATTTCTCATTTCACTTTATGGACTTGTTATTTTAACGTTTACATAAAGAAACACTTCTTTTCTTTTCCGTTTTCTCCCCCTTTTTTTTTTACATTTTCCATTCAATGAGCCTTCTGTGTCACAATTCGGTCTCCCACACTCAAGGCGAACGCGGTCTGTGTTAAATCATTCTCTGGGGCGAATCCTTTGTCGTTTCACATGAGATAAGACCATTTGATGTCAGTGATAAGCTATCGCTGTAGCGTTATCAGTGGGCGGAGACATGCCAGTATGTAGTGTTGAAGGGAGGGCGGCGGGACGTGACTGTGATACCAGTACTTACAAACGCTTTACTCTCTCATCTGGACCATTTTCAAAGGCCACCAAGATAAGAAGTCGGGTTTTCAAAGGTGTTTTCGCCATTGATGATGCTGAATACTAATTAAACTACTAGTATAATTATGAAAGCACCCTTGAAAATTACATTAACTTCTAGATCACGTTAAAAGTAGTGATAGACGCAGAGATGGTACACGTCACGGAAGGAAGGGGCACGAGAAGAAAAATTAAATTAATAAATAAGTAAAGGGATAATAAATAAATAAATAAATAAATAAATATATATATATATATATATATATATATATATATATATATATATATATATATATATATATATATATATATATATATATATATATATATATATATATATATATATATATATATATATATAATGCATAGAATGCAAGATGGGAGGAAGCAAACTACATAAAAATATGGATAAAGTAAGAAAATTAAAAAAAATGAGGGAGAGAGAGAGAGAGAGAGAGAGAGAGAGAGAGAGAGAGAGAGAGAGAGAGAGAGAGAGAGAGTAATGACACTTAGAACAACAGTATTATGTAAATGTTCTGTGTGTGTGTGTGTGTGTGTGTGGAGGGAGAGAGAGAGAGAGAGAGAGAGAGAGAGAGAGAGAGAGAGAGAGAGAGAGAGAGAGAGAGAGAGAGAGAGAGAGAGAGAGAGAGAGAGAGAGAGAGAGAGAGAGAGAGAGAGAGAGAGAGAGAGAGGATAACATACATACATACATACATACATACGTACATACATACATACGAGTATATGCATGCACTGAACACGGAAACCACATTCCTCCGTGATTAGATAGTCTCGTGTACTCACCTGGACTTACCTGTGCCTCACTCGTCGGCTGCCTCAATTACTGCCTCCAGCTGAAACTTTTATCGGTAACTTTGGGATCATCTTAAGTTATCTGTTGACATGTTTAACGAAAATCCTAAAGAAAACGGAAGGAACACAGGAATGACAGACTGTTCTGAGGAAATTGTAAGAAAACAGGGAAAAATAGTGTAGTGAATTGGGCTGAAGTTGATAATTTAATCGGTAACATTGAGATGTGTTATGGAAGCCCCGGGAAACTTAAAAGTAGTTGTTGGTGTGTTTAATGAAAAGTTGAAAGTGAACGGAAGGAAAGCAGAGAAATTGTATTGTGTGTTACGGAAATTGAAATAAAACTAAGGACGGAAGTTGAAATATAACTGAGATAAAACAGAAATTACAGAATGTTATAGGGAAAGTGAAACAAAACGGAGGAAACATCGAGGGACTGGAGATGGAGGTTCTGTTGTGTTGTAATGAAGTTGAAGGAAAACGTTGAGACGAAGAAATACAAAAAAAAAAAAAAAAAAAGTGAAAATGTTCCGTAATTGTATGCTATTTTTTTTTTCCCGAAATTTGACAGACCTCGCCATGGAGTGAATATTAAGTGAAGGAAGAAAAATTCAACATGTGACTAATATTTTTTTTCCTTTATTATCGAAAGGAAAAGACTTCTATGCAATGAAAAAGAAGTTCGAGAAAATGTAAGACGTAAAAAGAAAAAAAAAAAAACTGAGTGCTGAATCGTATTGAGCTGAAAAGAACAACCATATGAAGTGAAAATTCGGTAAGACAAGAAAAAAAAAAGAGGAAAGAGAAAAATTTAATGATGTTGAGATTAATAAGAACGTAGACAATGCAACATGATAATTACCTGTTCGACAATGGTTGATCATTGTACGAGGTCGCTGGGACAGGTGGCGGTGGTGGTGGTGACGCAAACATGGACCGAGCTGCTACTGAACTCTCTAATAAACTTTACCGGGAGCCTCTGACGCCATGGTCATGTCACACCCTCATTTCTAGTCACGCGTCACCTTCACACAAGTTGACGTGATGCTTAAGTTCATGACTGGGTTAGTATGTGAGTAGTGTGCTGTGTGCTGTATGTGTGTTGTGTGTTGTGTGTTCGTATGTATCCCCGTGCGTCCCTCTCTGGCACGAAGAGGGAGTAAACGGGGGGCGTTGCAGGAGGTTGGAGAGAGGGATTTTTACGTCTCTCTTCTCCCAGAACAAGCCTGTAAGATGATCATTGTTTTCTGTTCCACACTCACTATATTAATCAATTCAGTGCTTGTAATGTCGCTTGCGTCAAGAATTCACCTGTGTATGGGTTGGTTTTTCCTTGTTCTTCCTCTTCTGGTTCTTGTTTTCCGTGTTGTTCTTTTCACGGTGGAAATTGAAGCAGAGAGAGAGAGAGAGAGAGAGAGAGAGAGCAGTTCTAGAAAGTAACAACGATGTAATCAGATTGTTTAAGATTTTCACTAATGATAATTATGTGTGTAGTTTGATATTAGTGTTTTTTTTTTTTTCCCTCGTTCTGCTTCTCTTTCACGATGGAATTATTAGCTGAGGTAACATAGTTTCAAGTGACAATGATGAGAATCAGACTGTTTCACTATAACAATTGATCCCCTCTTGAAACTTGCGTTTGAACCTCTAAAACCTGTGCTCGAGTTTATTACTGTGAACCAGAAGGGAAGGGAGGTTTTCATTGGGGGTTTGAGTCACTGTTTGCTAGACGTGGCTGAGGACGCTTGCATGCCAGTACGTCCTTTACTCACAGCCAGTCAGTCAGTCAGTCAGTCAGTCACTAAGTAGAGCTTTAAGTCTCCCTGGAATACAGACACAACAGGAAAAAAAAGGTTTGTATCATAACCTGTTGTTGTTATTATTATTATTATTATTATTATTATTATTATTATTATTATTATTATTATTATTATTATTATTATTATTACTAATATTATTTATCTTCTGTCTCTTCCCTTTCTTCTCATTCGTATTTTCTTCTATACATTTTTCCTAATTATTCAGCTTTATCTCATACTTGTTTGGCATCCTCATCATCCTGGACCATTTTGTTGTTACGGCTCTTGGCTCCTTTATCAGCCTAGAGTATATTTAACTAAATGACTGGTTAACTCAATGACCGTTTAACTAATAACTGTCCTATCTTTACAGCTCGCGCAAGTCGGGCGGCAGCAGCGGTAGCGGGGAGGTCGGGCGGGGCACCCCTCGCCACAAGGGGGCGGGAGGGAGCACCCCGCGCCACTCCCGCAAAGGACGTGACCACCGGGAGCAGCAGCCGCCCACCGTCATCTCAGCGCCGGAGATCGGCTACGACAACATGATCAGCATGGTGGAGTTTGACCCCGGCAACCGAGAGATGGCCGTAGACGTGCCAGACTCCTTCGTGGGCCGCACCAAGACCCCGCCCAGGTGATCACACACACACACACACAGTATTGCAACTATAATACATGTGCATTCATAGCAAAAAGCATAAGTATACAATATGCAAGTTAAAGGTTCCTACTGGGCAAAGAAACGTTCATGAAGCACCGAATCAGGGAATGAATGGTTCTGAGGCGCGGAGTGTCTTGGCTATCCTAGCGGTGGGTCACACGCTGCAAGATTACCTCACGTGTCTTGATGAAGCTTGTGCTGAGAGTATTAAAGAGTCTGAGGCGTGAATCAAGGGTGCATCTGATGTGCAGTATGTGTATGGTCTCTGGTGAGGAGTGTGTATGGACGTCATGGATTATTCAAGGCTGTGTAAGCAGTTAACAACACTGTTGGCGAGGTACAGACGTGTTGAACCCTTTCCAGTTGTGTCCCTACATATCTTCATTTCCCCAACAGATACCCACCACCTAAGCCCCAGGGCCAGACCATCACGCCCATCCACAACAATAACAACAACAGCAGCAAGAGTAGCAGGAAGGGCGGCTCTTCGGGCACCGCCACGCCCCAGAATGGCACCCTCCCCAAGTCAACGCCTACCCCTCGCATCCCCGACCAGCCCCAGCGGTCTCCCCAGCTGCCCCCGCTGCCTCTGGGCCAGCAGGAGGGCCTCATGCAGCAGCCTTCCACGCAGGACGAGATGAACAGGATAAGGAAGTATGAGGTGAGTGTGCGTTATCCTCAGCGTGGACCGAGTCAAGGGCACCATTGTTAACACAATAAAGGATGTACGTATTGAAAACAAAAGGTGGAATTTCATAGCTCATGTTAATTTAAATTTTTTATCAGGAGAGTCTTCTCAAAATTTTGGTGAACTACAGTATTTAGTTGCTGGTGTAATGATTCTAGGTTTTATACTATGGCATTACTTTGTATGTTATGAATGCATGTTTAATACATGTGTAAGGTGTGTTGTATTCATGCAATAAATTATCTCAATACCTGCAGGAGGAGCTAAAACTTCGCCGGGAGAGAGAGGAGCAAGAGGCAATGCTGAGGACGTCCCTCAGGTCCTCCCAGAAGCTGCAGCAGCTGGCCAACAAGCCGGTGCCCTCAGGAGTGGTCAATGAGGCCTTCACTGTGGAGGACACGCAGGCGGCAGCAGCAGCAGCAGCAGCAGCAACAGCTGGGGCAGCAGCAGCAGCAGCGGGAGCAGAGGTGAAGCCAAGTGGAGAGACCCCAAGCAAAGTCATTGGTAAGTTTGAGTGGTGCATGGTGCTGAGGGAATGAGTGGAGGAAAGCAGTGGGTGGTAGAAAAGTGTTTGGAAACTTGGAAAGACCCAAGTGAATCATTTTCTTGTCAGTTTTTTGGGAAGTTGCTATTTTGTGCATCTTTAGTTTTTGTATCTCTTGGCCAGCCTCATTTTCACATTATAAAGAACATTTAATAATTATAATGTAAAAGGAAGAAAACAAAGATCATAAATAATTAATGAACATGGAACAAAGCAAACAGCCGTCATTGGTGTAACACAGCCCCTTTTCTGCCTCAGGGATCAACGAGCTGATTCAGTCCCTTCAGAGGATCCAGACAGTCCTCAAGTCAAATGGCCACAGAATCAGCGAGGACATGACCCTGGTGGCCCAGCTCCTGACCAACCCAGAGTTTCAGAAGGTGCTTGCAGTCCACAACAAGGTGCAAGAAACCTGGTGTTTGAACAGACCTCCAACCCCTGTGACAGACAATGCTCAAGGCTTGGTGGCAGAGGTGAGGCGCTGTGTCCTCATGTCCAGGAGTCTTACCTTCAATGGTGCACTCAGATTTTTTATCTAAATTTTTATCTTCCTTTTTCTGTGTTTTCCCAAAAGCAGTTGTTGGTCACTCAGATTTTTGGTCAGGAATTTTCCCTTTGTTCTGTATTTCCCGAGAGTATTTGTAATTCACATGGTTTTTCTTAATTTTTCAGTATAAAGATTTGCATTGATACTTTTTTCTCACTCACATTTGTACACAATACCAGTTGACTAAAGAAAATTTCCTTATCAAAAATTTGCAGTGACACTTTCCAGTTTCATATTTATACACATTCCCAGTTGACTAAAGCAAATTTTCTAGTATGGCATAATGATTTAGTACTTGCATATTCTGACTTATTATGATGTGTTTCTACAGTGTCTTCAGGAGCTACAAGAATTTTCCGTACCTGAGGCGGCAGAGCTTATAGACATACTTAATAAATACTCAATGGAGGGTCTTCTCCACGTGCACGACTCCATTGCTGAGCGGGAGCCCCTGCCAGTGGGGAACCTGCCAGAGGAGGAGGTGCTGGACAGGGTCACAAACTACCCCGAGGAGAGCGTCAAGATTGTGCGCATCGACAAGACCAACGAGCCCCTGGTGAGAGAGAGAGAGAGAGTTCTATTAGGAAAGTAAAGGTGTGTGTGTGTGTGTGTGTGTTTGTGTGTGTATACATGTGATGCCTAATCTGTGTTTGTTCCCCAGGGTGCTACAATCAGGAATGAGGGAGATTCAGTGATCATTGGCCGCATCGTGAAGGGCGGTGCGGCAGAGAAGTCTGGTCTCCTTCATGAGGGTGACGAGATCCTGGAGGTGAATGGTGTGGAGGTGCGAGGGAAGTCTGTCAATGACATTTGCGACATGCTTGCAGGTGAGTGTCATGTTAACACTTACTGATGCCTGTCTTTGTTTCTGTTCATCTATCTATGCATCTGTTAACAACATATTCATTAGTGGACTCCATGTATGTTGTACTCAATTCTTTCTTATTTAAACTGAGGGAAGTAACTTTAAAATATTGCACATGAGACAATAAACACGTGATAATTATAGCAAAAAAAAAAGGATCTTTACAAAGATTAGATTGTCAAATCTTGATTTCTTCCACTCAAAGCTACAAGTAGTCATTTTAGTAAGTTTATGAGGTAAATGTTGCAAATTTTGACACTAAAGGTTTTAATGGAATGTTGAATGTGGGCTTTAACTTCCCCAAAACATCAAATGGATCATCACAGCAATACTCCTTCCACCACTCCACATCCTCACCATTGTGTTTCCTTTGCAGGCATGACAGGGACCCTCACCTTCATCATCATTCCCAGCGCACAGCAACCCACTACCTCCCGCCCACCTCTCTCTCAGACCATCCACGTCAAGGCTCACTTTGACTATGATCCAGAGGAAGACATGTACATACCCTGCAGGTCAGTACTCTCATGCTCTTTGTGATCCATGTTTTGATTCTATCCTTTTGAAACAAATATTTGCCCACATGTTTTGAAACCATTATCATCAGGAATATTGAAGAATATGGTCCAAACTTTAAAATCTAGCCCTTAAGAGTGGTAACCAACATGCACAATCCAACTTGCAGAGAACTAGGCATGAGCTTCCAGAAAGGGGACATCCTACATGTGATATCCCAGACCGACCCCAACTGGTGGCAGGCATACCGGGACGGTGAGGAGGACCAGACCCTTGCCGGCCTTATCCCCTCCAAGGCTTTCCAGCAGCAGTGAGTACCCAGTGTTGCTGATTGTGTTGGCTTTGAACTATATGTTACTTATCCTGTCATTTGGTTTGGCTGGTCTCCTATCACTTTTGTTCCTCAGAAATCTACCAAACTGGTCCTGTTAACCGTTTTGTTCTTTGGAAATTTTAAGTTACTGATGTGAAATGTTTCTCTTCAGCCGTGAGGCGATGAGACAAACTGTGGTGGGTGACAACAACAATAAGGAGAAGACCAAAAAGGGCAAGTTGTTATGTGCCAAAAAGCATCAAAAGAAGAAGAAAAAGAAAATGCTCTATCCAAATTACAATGAAGGTATGAACAAATTGTAGTACTAATGTTAAACTAGACTATTCACTGATCTGGTTCCTGGAATTCCTGCTACTGAATGAAAACTAATTATGTCTGCATGACTTACAATTCCTTCCAATAACTAAAAGGAAGCTTTCTGGCATGACCTAACATGAGATTCTAGACCGTGTAGTACTAACATTTGCATGGAAGTCACTCGTTAGAATGTTGTTATATGTAATTAGTTCTTACTGTTTTTGCTACTTAGGTGCAGACTCAGCCACAGGAGATGTACAAAAACTGCTTTACATTCTGCATGTTTATTTTCAGCATTTCATCTCACACATACCAGACTCCTCAAAGATAAATCTACTTGAATTTAACATCAACACCTGCATAATATAGAAGTCTCATTAGCACAACATTTCTTTATCAATTAACATAGTGCTTACATCACACCACCACACACACCCCCACAACTTGTCCTCTGTTCTATTGCATGATGGCATTGCAGGTAGCCAGGTGATTCCTGCCACTGCACGTGTCAATGTACATAGTAACCCTCTTATGCCCCTCTGTGTCACTCAGCACGCAGCAACTCACCACTCCCACTGTCAGGGCTGGGGAATCCCTGTGCCGACATAAGTGACTCAGACAAGGCAGGAGCTGCAGCAAGGAATAGGGTGTTAACTGTGAGGTTTGCTCTGCCACACTGCCGATGCATGAAAGGCAGCACGAGGAGGCGCAGCTACTCCATGACTGACCTGGATGTCGGTACGGGGTAGAGTAGAGGTGGTGAGCGGTGTGCTGTGCTGACTATCGACTCTGCTGGATGTGCCTGTGCTTTGTTGGGTGTGCTGATGTCGTGGATGTATTCTGAAACATTGTCTGCACCCTGACTTCTTTTACAAAAGGCTCTTACTGAAGCTGCATGGGTTTTAAGGGTGTTTTTTACAGTTCTAGTGACAGATTTTTAAAAATTTCTACATTGTTCACAGGCAAAGCACTCCTAGCTAATGATATCTGTAGCCTTGGAAAATAGTTGTGGTAAGAGAGCAAAATGTTTCAGAATACAGGCCTTTGTGTGGTGTTGGTGGGAAACTGTGTTTACACAACGCAAGCTAAGCTGCTTCCTACAGTCTCTCTACTGAATTTGCATTGATTGAGAGTACACTGCAACATGTAAATTTCAGCGAGTGTGTGTGTGTGTGTGTGTGTGTGTGTGTGTGTGTGTGTGTGTGTGTGTGTGTGTGTGTGTGTGTGTGTGTGTGTGTGTGTGTGTGCGCGCGTGTGTGTGTGTGTGCGCGTGTGTGTGTGTGCGCGCGTGTGTGTGTGTGCGCGCGTGTGTGTGTGTGCGCGCGTGTGTGTGTGTGCGCGCGCATGTGTGTGTGTGCGCGCATGTGTTTGTGTGTGCGTGCGTGTGTGTGCGCGCGCGCGCGTGTGTGTGTGTGTGTGTGTGTGTGTGTGTGTGTGTGTGTGTGTGTGTGCACGCATGTGTGTGTGTGTGTGTGTGCGAGCGCATGTATATTGTATCTGCGCACTTGCACACAGGTGTGTGTTGTATGTGCGCACGTGTGTGTTGTATGTGCGCACGTGCGTGTTGTATGTGCGCACGTGCGTGTTGTATGTGGTGTGTGTGTGTGTGTGTGTGTGTGTGTGTGTGTGTGTGTGTGTGTGTGTGTGTGTGTGTGTGTGTGTGTGTGTGTGTTTACCTAGTTGTGCTTTATGGGAAAAGAGCTATGCTCGTGCTGTCCCATCTCCATATCTTTTAATATCCAACTTAGCCTTGTATACTTTCTGCATTTACTATTTCCTCATCCAGACTGTTCCATACATCAATACGTATCAATATGAGAAACTATACTTTTTGATGTCTCTTCTACAAGTACTCCTCTTCAGCCTCTTTCCATGTCCTCTAGTGTCCCGTGTGTGTGTGTGTGTGTGTGTGTGTGTGTGTGTGTGTGTGTGTGTGTGTGTGTGTGTGTGTGTGTGTGTGTGTGTGTGTGTGTGTGTGTGTGTGTGTGTGTGTGTGTGTGTGTGTGTGTGTGCGCGCGCGCACATGCAAGTAAGTGTGCGTGTGTGTGGGGGGGGGACCTGAGAATGAGAGCAATGTAAGCAAACACACACATTGCAGTTTCACTATTTATATTAGCAAAAATTGCAAAAATTGCTAATCCTGTGTACTAAAACTGACAAAAAAGTAATTGAAGCATAACAAAACACACACCAAACCTCAGCACAAGGCATTGAGCATTCCACACTCTGGCAGACTTTGACTCAGAGGAGATCCTGACCTATGAGGATGTAGCACTGTACTACCCCCGGGCCAACAGGAAGCGGCCCATTGTCCTCATTGGCCCACCAAACATTGGCCGGCACGAACTGCGGCAGAAGTTGATGGAGGACAGGGAGAGATTTGCTGCCGCCATTCCACGTAAGTTCTCAATACTTTACTTGTATTAACTGGAGGACAAGATTACATTAAATTATTCATTTGAAGACAAGACTACTTATTTTACTCACTAGAGGATAAGTGACAGCCTTAGTATGTATGGACTAGTCTAAAACTGACATTAATCTCTACTACCCTTCTATTCTTAGACTAGGAATATAATTCTATTAGTTCACTCCCCTCAGATAAAGTAGAAGTGATGTTTTATAGGAGCTGGGAGAGTTGTGGCAGACTTGACATAAACCAAACATTTATGCTTACACTCCTGCCAACAGACACATCTCGGGCCCGAAGAGAGACAGAGTGTGATGGGCAGGATTACCACTTCATCTCCCGGACACAATTTGAGTCGGACATTCTGGCTCGCAAGTTTGTGGAGCACGGAGAGTACGAAAAAGCCTACTACGGGACCAGCATAGCCGCCATCAGGGCCGTTGTGAACTCGGGCAAAATCTGCGTACTTAACCTTCACCCTCTGTCCCTCAAGATCCTCAAGAGTTCTGACCTCCAGCCTTTTGTAGTGTTTGTAGCACCACCCTCACTGGAAAAACTACGGCAGAAGAAGCAGAGATTAGGCGAGCCTGTCAAGGTAAGATGTCGGGCAAGCAATGGTGATGAGAGATGTTATATTTATAGCAAGAATCCTAAACCCTACTTGGGCAAATGTTTGTTGGAACTGTTCATCTGGCAAATGCCTAATGGATTAAAAGTTTGTGATAATTGGAATGATAAGTACTAAAGGGCAAAATTTAGTAATGTATGTGTTAAATATGAATTGCAGATAAACTACCATTTTAGTTTGAGTAAAATTCCCAGAAGCAAGACATTATAGACAAACACCCTTATAAATGACTTCCAAGCACCTCTCAGAATTACACTTGTGCCAAATGCCATGCACTACCTCGTCCACAACCTGACGGTGCATTTTGTTCCCAGGATGAGGAGCTGAAGGAGACCATAGAGAAGGCTCGCGAGATGGAGGAGCAGTACGGCCACTACTTTGACCTCATCATCATCAACCAGGATGTGGACCGCGCCTACCACCAGCTCCTGCACGAGATCAACATGCTGGAGCGAGAGCCTCAGTGGGTCCCGGCAGCCTGGCTTGCACACGACCAGTGATAAGTGAGTGAGCAGTGACCACTTCCTGCTCCTTTGTGTGTAGTGGGAGACTTTCAGTGTAGCATATAGAGATGTAGGCATAATTATAGTTTCTCTTGTATCCACATACCTAGATTTTGTTTTTATACCATAAATACAAATCACAGTCTTCTCTCTCTCTCTCTCTCTCTCTCTCTCTCTCTCTCTCTCTCTACTCACAGATCCACAGTATGCCCCCCACAGTATGTTTACAATCCACAGTCACTCTCACCTCACCTTGGCTTGGCTTGGCTTGGTCCTGCCTCACTACAGTCTCACCTGAAACAAACAGAATAGATTAGTAAAAATGTAGTAGCAGTGTTGTGACCCCAATGAAGTAAGTTGTCCTTGTGTTGCAGGTACTGTTCCCGGGTACTGTAGTGCTTCTATGGTGCCAAATGTTACCCTGTGCTTCCCTACAGCCAAAGGTACAAGACACCTTTGTGCTGCTGCCCTTGTGACTCATCCCGTGCTGGAGGTCAGAGATGAAGGGCAACTGACAACTTGGTCTGTACAATCAACACTGCGGCAATGTGTGTGTGCGTGCGTATGTGTGTGTGCGTCTGTGTGTGTGTGCAGGATGACAGCCCTCTGGTGGTGACAGAGGACTCAAAGAGAATTTCAAAAAGTTCTGCACACTGTTAGTGGTGGACGTTCCCCCACACCCCCTCCCCAAAGGTTGTGTCTGTGCCGCTCACTCCTACCGTGTACATTTCTAGAGGTTACCACGACACGCCACAATGGAGTATTCAGAAAAGGAGTGGACAGAGTCGAAGGCGTGACATTTCACCCTCCCTCCCTCATCCCATTTTATGTGGACCTTCTAATTTAGGTGATGACTTCCAAACCAAAGCTTCATTTACAAAAGGTGGGAAGTTTAAGCTCGCTGGGGGAAGGGAAGGACGGACATTGCCCAACGACAAGGAGAGTGCAAGGCGGGACGGACTCAAGAAGTATTAAGCGGTCCACCTTTTGTTGAGGTGGCTCATGTGTGTGATACTAGACCAACTCTAGAAACACGTTCTTTACCCTTGTAAAGAAGTCTTCTCTTACTTTTATCGAGTTCATGTAATTTTTTTGTTAATTATCATTTCTATTATATCCTCAGTTGTACATAAAATGCTTTTCATTTTGTTTTGAACATATATATTATATCCTTTATTATCTGTACCAGGATTTCAGTCCTCCTTGTTAACATCCCTCCCACATTCTGATCAGAGAATATACTGAAGCTCATGTTTCTTCTATTTAATGAAAATATCTTAATGTTCCATTAAGAAAACCCTACTGAATGTATTTAACAAAGATAATGATTATATGCTGGTTGGAAACATTGCTCAGTTAATCTAATTTTTCTTTTAATCATGGTGTGCAATAGGAAAATTCTGGATAGTGAGGTTTCAAAATAACTTATCTTTTTAAAACCACATTATTTCCAATGATCCTCAGTAAGTGTCTTTAATGTATATAGAGGTGCCATATTACTCCATCAGAGTTGTCCCATATTACATACATGATGTGAATCCATATATCTGCAGTGTTAAGCAGCAATAAAACCCACTCACTACATACACAAACTATTTTCTGTAAATTCTTCATTCTTATACTTTTGCAAGACTTTCTTCCATCAGCCGTTCTCTCACCCAATAACGTGCCCTTGTTTCTGGACTCAGCCGTGAGCAAGGTCAATGTCTGAGTGACGATAACATAAGCACAAGTTTATGAAGAGTCGGTTATTTCATCATTTACAAAGACAGTTACAATAATGACAACTAAAAAAAAATAATTAACCAAATATTTCAATGTTCCCCTGCCCTCTCTGTCTCCTCCCATTCCCATTTGTGTAACTCCTGTATATACTTGTTGCAATCTTCCTATGTTCAATTTGTTGTATGTAGAAACAATATATGCCTCATTAAACAATTATGATTCCTAAAAATAAATGTGTACACCAGCCTTTGAAATGCTTATTCTTATTCATCCCCAACAATGACAATCAAGGTGTCAATTAAAGTGACACGTGCTATGCAATTTGAGCTCCAGCCTCAAACATTCCAGACCCAAATAAATATGTATTATTGTTCCCTTGGAGTAACTGCAAACTGGATGATCAAGAGTCTAAGAATAAGAATGTGTCATCTTGTGGCTACAAAAGACTCTTATGTATACTCTAGTCTAATGTATACATAATTAGTCTTGCTGGCATGAGGAACAGAACTTTTAAGGAAAAAAAAATATAAAATAAAAAAAAAAAAAATATATATATATATATATATATATATATATATATATATATATATATATATATATATATATATATATATATATATATATATATATATATATATATATAAAGAATACAAGTAGTAGTGCATTTTCATAAGATGAAAGCAGGACACAGTAAGTGTAGAATCTCCCATTTAAGATAACATCAACATCTACATTTGTGATATAAACATCTTCATCCTTACCACACAAGCAGTAACAAGTTTTCTTCCTGTGAATTAAGGAGATCAGCCAAAAGCATGAAAAAGATAAACACTCCCAAAACAACAAGCAGAAAGACTTGGCCAATTTAGTTTCTCAAGTATCCTGATAATTCTCTTTTGAAATAGTTCAAGTCACAGGAAGGATGAAAAAAGAGAACTTCACCAATAAATAGGATGAGAGTGAAGACACTAGTTAACTCATGCATGAGCCCAGTGGCAGACTAGGGGTGAGAGTAAGTACAATAGTCTTGAGCAATGAGGTCACTGGAGGAGTAAGGCTTGCAATTATCATGCTCAGAACAGTAGCAAGCAACCATGGAAGTAAGACAGTAAAAAGTGGACATTAGGTGAGAAATTCAAGATAGTCTGTTAGATGGAAAGGTGTCAAGGAGATTAAAAACTTTTCTGACTCCACCGTGTTTAGAAGTGCTGAGTTGAACCTCTCCATGCATAAGTGGCACAAGTGTATTACCACATAGGGACCTAGACAATTTATGAATGTACAAGGAAGTGGGAAATTAAATGCAACATCAATGAATATAATTTATTACCACATAGGGACCTAGACAATTTATGAATGTACAGGGAAGTGGGAAATTAAATGCAACATCAATGAATATAATTCTGTCCACAGAGAAAAAATCACTAAAAACTATACTGTAAGTAATTCAAAACACAGCTAAATCAAGGAATCTAAATGTAAAAAACAGTGCATCAGTGCTTACAACAGAGCAGAGTGACTGATTTTACTAATAGGTGCATGAGTAACAGAAAAACAGATGTGGATATAAGACTTAACTTTGACTGACTGCACCTAGAGGCAAAGGATGGTTAGGATGACCCAAGGACTGAAAAAATTATCTAATCTGGATAAATTTATATCCCTTAAGTTGTATTCAGTGGAAAGGCACAGAGTGTGTGGTGGTGAAGCAGAAGTGTTTCAATGGATTAAAGGTTCAACGGAAGAGATATAAATCAGATTCTCTTGATCAGGTTATGAATGATTATAAACTAGAGAGATCCAAGAATTAAAAAGGAGATGGTCACAGACTGGTTCACAAGGAGAGCTATGGATGCTGGAACAAACTTGTTAAGGCTGCAGTAAATGCACAGATGTAGATGAGCTTCAAGGGATATTATGAAGGAGGATGGCAGACAAAGTTTTAAGTGACCAAGCTGTCTTGTGTGTGCCAGCTAGCCTTCTGCAGTAACTTGTTTTTTTTACATTCTGATGTTCTTATATGAGAGCAGCACACCATACAGTCAGCAGTTGCAAGGAGGAAGTGTTGACAGAGATGATACTCTACTTCTTGGCAATATATTTTAGCAAAAGAAAAAAAAGAAAAATATTTGGTTGAGATTTTCAGAGAAGGAAAGTCTGAGTAATTCAGTGTAAGAGGACAGGTATTGTTGATGTCACTGAAGAGGAACAGACAGTTGTCTTGAAGGCTGTCAAGAGGATAGAGAAAAGCAGTGAACAACACAAAGTTTGCCACATTTGGAAATTACGGAAAGGACAGAAGTTAGATATTCTGTGGCTTCTCTGCTCAAATTGTCTAATTTCTCCTGAGGTGGATGTCTGGCTAATGACAATGAGAGATGAAGGGCAGTTCATCATCGGAGTGGAAAAGAAGAAAAGACAAGAAATGTGTGTGAGAAAATCATCAGTGAGTATCAGGAATAGGCTGGGTGATAGGACTGATCTCTCTGGAACACAACTGTTAATAAGTTTAGAACACTGTCCATTTACCATCAGAAAACCAGAATGGCCAGAAAAGAAACTTTGAGATAAAGGTGCAGAGGATAGAAAATATATGAGGAAAGCTTAGAAATTAAAGATTTATACTAGACTCAATCATGATATGTATCAGAAAACAGCAAAGGTTTTACTGAAATCCCAAGAGAAGATGACCAAGATTCAGTAAGGAAAGCCAGACCACCAGTAGGTCATCCTTTACAGAATGTAAACTGACAATTAAAAAGACTGTAAGTAGACCAGTGTTGCAAAACCTTCCTGTTGAGGACAGACTCAAAAGCTTTAGTAAAACAGCAAATCAGAGCTGTGGGCCAGTGACTTAAAGGAGTGGAGCAGTCACCTTTCATAAGAACAGACTGAAAGTGGGAAACTTCCAGACGTAAGGAAAAGTGGATGTTGATGAATAGAGATGAAAGAGTTTGGCCAGGCAATGAGCAAGCATGGAAGCAGTTTCTGGAAATGATAAGGACTCCCTCAGGAACAGAAGCCTTCGAAGGATTAAGGCCAGAAGAAGCCCAGAAAATATTATGAAGAACAGGCATATCATCAAATGGAAAGGTAAAATTGCAACAAGCCTAGAAACATTCAGTGTGGAGTTGTCAGCAAAGGTTTGGGCAAAGAGTTCTGCTTTGGAGGTAGATAAGCTGACAGCAAAAGTCATCTGGACAAAGCAGAGGGAGGGAAGAACTGTATGGGATATCTTTGCTTAATGCTAGATACCATGTGAAGATGATCAGGCTAAATTGTAGAACTTACTATGAATGAAATAGTTTTTGGCAGGTTGGTTAACAGATTTATCATGATCTTGGCCAGTAAGTTATGCATGAGTCTCAGGCTGATGTAATGTTAGTGTGCCTGTCTATCCTTGACAGCATGAGAGCAAGCCGAGATCAACTACAGCTCACAATGTTGTGTAGCTTGCTGTGACACACACACACACACACACACACACACACACACACACACACACACACACACACACACACACACACACACACACACACACACACCTTCAAAGAAAATAAGGAGACAGCACTGTTCAGTGAGCCTTTCTCCTTTATTGCAACCTTTTCGATAGTGACACAATTGGAAAGAGGTGGAAAAGAGAGACACATGTTATGCAGCAAGTTTATTCTAAACTAGTTTCACTCATGACTTCATTTCCTTAGGAAGAAGCCACAAGCAAAACTATCTGAGAGCTGCCCTCATGACACCTTCCCAATAGGTCACAATGTTTCAATAAAAGCCTACTAGCAATTATTGACACACTCATTAATAATGACAGGATCCAGCAAGCAAGGTGTTGCCACTCAAGGTTGGATCAAAAGTTGCCACTTCCATCTCCTCTCCTAGCACTCTGAACTTCCAGCTGTCGTGTATTAATGGCAACGCTTATAAAATACATACATAGTCAAGAAACTTTAAATGTCTAGACTAGAATGCATTTATCCCTCCTTCAACCCCGAAGACATTATTATGAATAAATAAAAAATAAATTGCTGCGACCGTACTTACCTCTGCACTGCACCTGTACGTTGTAAGTCAAGGTAGGGGCATAAGATGAAAATGTGCGTGGCCCCGACTCAGCTTCATCCCCGTCTCACTGGCCTTGCAGCCTGTGGTGGCTGCCACCCCTCTCCCCGGGACACAGACGTCAGGGCCACTATCATCCGGATCTCCACACTTCAGATCCATTTACCGACCAACCCGAAGGAAGGCTGAACACCTGGGTGAGCCGTGCACCGATTGCTTCAGGATTCGAGCCAGTGTCCGAGACCAGTGATTTGTAGCCAGGCGTCAGCCACTCCACCAAAGAGGCGCTTACGTCAGGAATATCCTGGTCAGTCATACTGTACCTCAATCTGGCCACTGTATTCCCTGCTGAGCTTGCTGATTGTGAAAATAATGACACATTCAGGCATGATTCACCGTTTCATTGTGTTTGATTGACTGTCTTGTCTGGTCTCCAGATATTTCAACATTTTAATTTATGATGCACTGTCATGCCAGTTATATTACCTGTCATCAGTGCATCACTGTTTATTTGTGCTGGCGCAAGCGGTGAAGCCAACATGAGTGAATCCACCGCGGAACTAAACCTGGACACTTGATGAGTTAAAGGGCTTACAAACACTACAAAACTCTGGAAGACGTAAGCACGTTATCGGCCTTCCCATTGAACATGCACACTGCCTTTCTGACGATTGAGTGTGACGATCATTTAAGTCTCTCTTTAACTTTTCCAACAGGGTTACATTTCAGTTCTCCGCATAGAAATATATAGCTATATTATATATATTTTTTTATATATAATCTACCATTTACTTTGAAAAGATCGTGAATTTATGTATATTTGAATACCTATATTTTTTCTTTTCATTTTTTTTATTCTCTCTCTCTCTCTCTCTCTCTCTCTCTCTCTCTCTCTCTCTCTCTCTTTCTCTCTCTCTCAGTTTTCACTTAATCAGGTAATAAAACTCCAGAAAGTAATTCACTAGAACATTATTCAGTAATCTACTGTACATGGTTTTCACATAATAAACAGCCTATAGCTATATACAGTAAGAAGTCATGGTGTGAGTGAAGGAAAGACGATTTCTTCATTGTAACATTAATTAGTGCGAGTATATAGATAGATATTTTTGACAGTGAATCAAAATTTATTCAAATGTCAAGAATAATGCTATCTTATTATCATTTAAGGGGACACACACACACACACACACATTTCATTCAACCCTAAACACCTACACACCTACAAACACACACACACACACACACATATATGCATGTCTACACTGCCAACATAGCCAGCCACACCCCCGTCAGCCAGAGCAGCAGGGTGTTGAGTGAGGACCAATGCACACTGTTCCCACCACTCGCTGCGGCTGCCAGGATCTTCTCTGTGTTGATCTCGTCCAGAATGTGTATCCTCCAGCCCATGTTTGGCCCCGTCCAGCTGTTGTAGTAGACAGTGTCCGGCCACGACTTGTTGGGCTTAAATTCCAACACAGCTGCCTTGCCTGGGAGGAAAAGGAAGAGTTACTTGACTAAATTATTTATCTCAGGTGCTGGAAAACTGACAGAAATATAAGATAAACAGTGGTACAAGCAACTCTGGAGTGGTGTAGAGTGGTGTGGTGAAGAGAAACACACTAAAATGGTTAAAATAGTTCTTCCTCAATGAGTGGATGAAAAGCGCAGGACTTTTCAAGAAAGGTATGTGCATAAGACTAAAGGAACCAAGAGGGGCAGGCCACTCTGAAGGGAACGGCTGTGTAAAGAGGGATTTTCTGAGTGAGCTCCAGAAATTAAAGATTGTGGAGTCACCAGCATGAAACTATATAAATACTACATTCTTTCTGCATTAGTGTGTGCATTCTCAGGCATCCACATTATTAACCCAGCATGACATCACCTTTCAGAGGCATTTCACCAGCTGCTAAATATACCAAACCTATCACTCAAGGGGAGATAAGAGCACTGAAGGAAATCAATATGACAACTGCTATAGTAACACTGTTGTATAGTGGTGTTGTGTCCCAATATTCCCATGCTTTCTCTTCCCGGCACCACCACTCAGTACCTTCGCCACACTCATGGTGGAGAGCGTTTCTGAAGTGCTCGTAGGTCCTGAACTCCACGTCCTTGCGGCGGTCCAGCTCCTTCGGGTGTTCCCACAGACACAGGCGGCCCGCTGAGGGAGGAATACACGGTATTCATTTTGTATTTTATTTTTTAGTTAATCAGGTGATTGTGATGTATTTCCTTTTAATACTTTTTTCCATATCTACATCTCTCATACTACCATAAGAGATTTTTCCCTTTCTTTCCTGCCTTTCTACCACATAATTTTAACTCTCATAACATACCATATACAAAAAGTATCATCTTTATTCATTTACTAAACTATTGAAGGTTCTAAAAAGGACTCCCATTATCATTCATTTTGACAATTGATCTGTCTAACTATATATCAGGCCAGCAATCCCACATGGGGTGGCCCAGACAAAGCACTACACACTCACACACACATCATTCACACTTTCAGCTCTGTCAGCCCCTGGTGGAAAGGAACAGTCTTGTGGACCACCCTACTACACCCCAGGAGCTTAGGCATAGCACATCTGACCATACACATCAACAGCAAGGCTTGACAGCATACAGTAGTAGATGAGTGACAGCTCCCCAGTATTACCTGCTGTGGCTCTTGAGTCGCCCCTCACGGAATACCCAATGCCAGCCAGCACCCGGATGTCCTTCTTCTCTTCATCCGACAGCTGGGAGTATGCCCCGCGTGGCTCATCTGAAGGAAGCAATTGTGTGAAAGAGAATATGGAATAAGTTTCCTCTTTCTCCTTCTGCATTATTGTTTTCTCTATCTCTTCCTCCTTCACCACTCCTCTTCCTCTTCCACTATTATCTCTTCCTTTTCCTTAATTTTTTCTCCTCATCCTCCATTTATTTTCTTTTTTCTCTTCCTCTTTCTCCTTCTCTTTGAGCTTATAAGGAATGGAGTGGCAAGGTGGGGTAACAAACATGAGCACCTCACCTACACTTCCCCTACACTTTGCCTAACTACAGGTGATGGAGGGTCAGACAGAGGCTCTACCTGTGATGATGAGGGGATGGTAGCTCTTTGGATCGTATGGGTTGGAGCCGCCCTGCACCATGATGCGGTAAGTGGCATCCCTCTTGATGTAGATGTCAGGGGAGAGGTAGCCGTTGATGTACCAGGACAGGCCAGTCTCTGAATGCTCTGTGGAATTGAGAAGATGTGTCAAATGGACTTGCTGATGACCGAACAAACCAAGCAGTGGTTAACAATGGAATATACCTAATTAATAATGCAATATACCAAATTAATGTAATATACCTATTTAAAAATGTAATGTACCTAATTAATGACGTAATTAATAATGTAATACACATAAGAACAGACACATCAAACATCTGTGGAATTAAAAACAGACACATTAAATGGATTTGGTGTTGAACAAATAAACCAAACAAGTAAGTAATAAGGTAATGTTACTTATCTATCTGTCTATCTCTACCTGCTTGTCTACCTATTGATCTATCTATCCTTCTTTCTCTTATGTCTGCTTTATAGAATCTCTCTAGAGAATGGGAGCAACAGTCTCTCCGCTTCTTACTGTCCTTGCATTTCCTCCTTGCATACTTTAATATTACATAGATAAGAACATAAGAAAATAAGGGAAGCTGCAAGAAGCCATCTGACCAACATGTGGCACTCCCTGCATGAAACAGACCTACATGTTTCCACCAATCCTCCTCGTTCATAACTTTATTTAATCTTCTTTTAAAAGCTCCCTAATGAATCAACACTAACAGCTTGATTACTGGGTCTATTCCATTCATCTACCACTATCTATCTTCCCATCCCTTTCTGTCTCACCCTCCAGCACTGTGGCCTTCTGTTCCACTGGGGTCACACTCCTGCACCCACCACATCTATGAAATACATGTGTACTTAGGTACCTCACTTTCTGACATTCTTTCCATTAAACTCACACAATAATGATATACTAATTACTGGTAAACTAGCTCTGTGAATGTTGTGTGAGTTAAATTATAATAATGATGATAATAGCACTAAAATAAGAGTGATAATGGCTGGTGATGATGGTACCAAAATAATGATGGCAGTGGTGATGGTGACAGCAGCAGTAGAGATTCATCAGGTTATGTTACAGGAAAAAGTTTGTCTAGAAGAGAATAGATTAGGTTAGATTAGGTTAGAGAAAGATTTGTCTAGCAGTGAATGGGTCAATGCCACAAATTCCTTACGTCCAGTGATGGCCTCGTAGCCCCTTGGTCCCCCGTCAGGCCCCAGTGTGGCGGTGAACTCCTTGGCTGCGGGATTGGCAAGGTGCACCGGCTTCCAGCGCTTCCTACCAGGGAACAAATCAGTAATCAGCACTCCTTCATGTATCATAAGTATCTATCTACCAGCATTCATGTGTATCCTGGTAACTGTCAATCACCACTGTGTCCTGATGGGGTATGCAGTGGTTAATTCTCATGACTCTCACCACTGCCTCCTGAAGGGATACAAACCAGTTGATTTTTATAACTAATCACAATTTTTTTCAGATGGAGTACAGAGCAGTTCATTTATATAATTGACTCTCTATCGCCAGTCTCCAGATAGGGTAAAGACCATTTCATTTTTATTACTACCTAACTGTGTGTCTGCTTGTCAGTTTACATCAACTTACGGTATAGATTTCTCACTCCTGGTGAACGAGAAGCACTTCCTCTCCGTGGCTTTCCTGGTGAACTCAATAGGCTGCTTGAACTGTTTGGGGAGAAGGAAGATTCTGACGTTAAATCATGCATGTTGATTCAAATTATAGATTAAGAACAAAAAAATTTAAGCACTACATACTTAAGTCTCTTACATAACTTTACCCTATCACCATTTCACCTACAACATTTCTTTTAGAGTAATTCCCCTATGATAAATTAGGTTAGGATACATTAAGTTAGGTTATGTCCAGTTAAGGTAGGTAAGATTAGGTTAAGTTAAGTTTGTTCAGAGGAATTTATCACAATCATCAAGAGCATTGTCATTTTGTTCAGTGTCCTTACTTTTCCTTGTGGTGTCAGGTTAGGTCAGGTTAAGTTAGGTTAGGTTAGGCTCAATCAATTTAGGTTAAAAAGTTAGTTCAGAGGAATCTATCATAACCATCATCATAATTTTGTTCAGAGGAGAAATACCTTAAGGTGACATCTTTATGAAGAGATCTTTATGGGTGGAATTTACTTCATTAGAGTTAGACAGCAGTAATATGGCCCTTACAGGTAAGTAGAACCTGCCCATCCCTCACCTTGGACCAGGCGTAGTGCATGGTTGGGTTGCGGTTGATGTCCAGATGTCCCAGAGCCCAGATGATCATGGCCTCACCACTGTCTGGGTACGGGATGTCCCCTGGGTCAGCTGTGGACAGGATGCATATCTTACTGACCATACAACAAGAGGTACTGTGCTCATTAAATGTAGCTATATGATTTTTTTCTTTTGTACATTGAAAAAAGAAAACAGAGCTAAGAGTGTGGATGTTGTGTGTGTGTGCGTGGGTAAGTATGTGGTGCTTTGTCTGGGCCTGGTATACAGATGGATAGGTTTCTTTTTTTTTTTCATCCCTTCAGTTGTTATATGAATGGGAGACTGACGAAGAAATATAAAACACAGTAGGAGCAATTCTCTGAGTGGCCCAGGGGTGTAGCTGTTAGTGTGTTGCTCCAATCAAGATATCCCAGGTTCTTATCCCAGGCCTGGCATACACCAAAGCTGAGACACTGGTACCTTCTTTCCCAGCAAAGTGGAAGGCAAGTCTAGCAATCCTTCCCTCCTGTGTGGGTGATGTTTTGAGTGTGGATAACTGTGAATGCATGAGTGTGAATGATAAACAAGTTGAAAATATAAAATGATAGATGAAAACGGATTAATTTGCTACCAAGAAACCTCATCACTGCACCTCTGTTATCACCAGCAATATTGCACCAATGAACTTCAGATAAAGAGAGAGCCATGTTCTCAGCTCACTTCTGAAGAGTGTGAGGCAGACTGGAGGAACACTTACGGGTGGTGAGTCTGCGTCTGAAGGTGAAAATGTTGATTCCATCCTCCCTCTTGTGACTGAACTCCTGGTAGTCCTGTGCTCCCCCCACCAGGTCATCATAGCACACACCCTTGTGTTGCCCCAGCAGGTGTGTGCACTGTGGGAATGGGAGGCTGGAGTGAATGATTAACAGGAAGAGGGAGGAGGAGAGACAGTGTAAGGTGAGAGAGAAAGAGATGAAAGGAGACAAATGAGGTGGACTAGAAGTTTAAGTTGAAGGATGGGAGTGATGAACTGAATAATAAACAGGGAGAGGAAAGAAAAGGAATGGAAGAAGAGAGAGAGAGAGAGAGAGAGAGAGAGAGAGAGAGAGAGAGAGAGAGAGAGAGAGAGAGAGAGAGAGAGAGATAAGAGACAGAAGAGGTGAACAGGCAGAAGTTTATGTTGTGTTAGGAAAATGTTTCAAATTAATTAAGGAGATGCAACAATAGGGTCATGTAGCAAACAGATTAACACAACCAGGCTACTAAGTACATAATTACACACACACTCACAGGCATGTATGAGGTGAGGTTGTAGTCCTTGAAGGAGCCAAGGTAGCCGTCCATGTGCACCACCACCGCGTCGCCACCCACCATCACTGGCTCCGAGGGTGACCCACTCATGCCAAATGCCATGTAGTCGTCCTCGCCTAGGAAGAAAACATTTCCTTCTCAATACCAGAGTTCTCTTAAAATTATTTATAGTACAGTATAAGCACTCTAGACAACTACACAGTTTTAAAATAAAATTTATAAAAAATTCCTGCAAAGCATACAGCCTTGGAGTTCTGCCTGGCAAAGGAACCACAAATGTCCCCATGCCAGTCTGTCCATCACATGGTGACTCCAGATGTCTCATCCTACTTTCTCTGTATTAATGTCTACAAGATCTATGGCCTTGAATCTACTTTTCAATCTATAGAACATCACTTCACCTCCTCCAAACCTCACCTGGTCCTCACTGAAACACAGGTGGCTGAGTTCATTGGCAGCAGTCCTCTATCAATCCCATCCTGCTTTTTTCCAGCTCATTTTTTATTAAAAGCTGGCTATTGCATTTATATATTTAGGGATCTGACTCAATTTTGTGTCCATGTTCTTGAAACTTGTGATTTTCCACCATCTGACTAAGACAACACTGTCACTCACACTAAATTCATCCATGCTATGCATCTCTCACTTAACTCTTGCAACTTTGTAAAATTCTTAGACTATCAGCTGACTTGCACAGTTGAGCACATTCATACTTATTTCCTCCCTGCTGAGGACTTGGAGGTTTAAGTATTCACCAGCTTTGGATATCATCTTTCACTGACCAATCTGGTAATCATGTCTTCAAATTTGCTCTGTTACAGGTTGTAGAGCAGCAGGTGCAGCATCCCACTCACATTCTTGGTGGCCTTGGAGACTTGTCCAACATTCTTGACCTTTCCCTAACTTCTGACCCTTCACCACATTCTTTCAAACTGTTTTCTCAATTGTGGTCCTCCAGTCACAACCTCATACCCACATCCTGTCCTGTCACTCCAGTGCAGCCTCTGGACACACCAAAGCAAAGGTGATTCTGGCATTATGCCTCTGCCAAGCAAATTTATACCAGCCAATGTCAGAAGCTTTTGATATGTCTAAGGTAATAGCAAATGTTTTATTGAGATCTCTAATAAAGTACAGTATAACCACAATTCAGAAAGAAAAACTAGATTGTTCTTTATGGAATCCATACTGATGATCAGAAAGAAGGTTAAGAGCAGGCAGGTGTTTCAGAGTCTTTCCATTGTGGGCAGACTGAAAAGCTTTACAAAGATGTGAAATCAAAGCTATAGGTCAGTGGTATGAGAGGCTGGAGCAGTCATCCTTCTTAGAAACATTAATGGAAACAAACCTCCAGCAGGAAGATATTGGATAGAATAAGAAGAGTCTAACCAGGCAAGGAGTGAGCAGCAAAGCACAGTTATGGATAACAATAGGAGGGATTCCATCAGAGTCACAAGCCTTCCAAAGATCAAGGCCCGAGAGGGCACAGAAAAGATTTTTTTTAAGAATTTCAATAACAGATATAATGTTATAGTCAGGGGAGGAACAAGTCCTGAATCATTCACTGTGGAGTTTTCAGCAAAGGTCCAAGGAAAGATTTCAGCTCTAAAGATGAAGTGGCAAGAGAGCCACAAGCATAGAACAGGGGAGACAAGATGGAGGAGAAAAATTGTAGGTATGCATATGGTTTGATGTCAGAAGTCAGAAGATAAACTCTCTAGATTTTGACATATCTTAGTGATGAAAGAGTTTTGGGAAGTTACACAACAAATCTAATATGATTTTGGGCTGAGATGTAAAATGTACGAGTTTCAGGAGGTGGAAGGCTAATACACTGTGTGTGAGTTGCCTCTCTATCCTGGAGAGCACAAGAACAAACTCAAGGCTTATGAGAAACTGTGTGAAATGTTTGCCTTTATGTTAGGGACAATCACCTCTGTTAAGATCTGAGCACAGAGAGAGATAGATCTCCAACATGAAAGCAACACTCATCCCAGGGGAAATTCAGAATAGTACTGTCTCAGATTCTCCCACTCAGCAGACCTGTAATGCCAAAAGTACCTCTGTTTTGGTGGGTCTAGATCTGATACAACAGGATTTTTTGTTTAATAGAACTGCTTTGGATTAATTGCAAAAACTTGTAGATATGATTGTTCTTTGCAGGATATGAGTGGGAAGGAAAAAAGTTTACTTGATAATCTGACCCTAAGACTAACTACAAGCCCATCAGTAGACACACACACTATTCCCTGCATGACTACCAGTACAGAAACCCAACAGCCACAACCTAACCTAATGTGATCTAATTTATCTTAACCTAGCACAACAAAGCCCCACCAGCCACTCACCCACTTGTCCTGCCAGCTCCATGGTGATCTGGTCTCCAAACACCTCCCATGACACCTGCAGGTCCTTGTGTAGCTGCTCACAGTTTGGCATGGAGTTACTGTGAGGCTGAGGAAGAAAAGATAAGAAAGTGTAAGACCTTCTGATTTGTAAATATAGATGTGCTATGAAATACAGAATGTGAGGAAGAATTAGAAAACATTAGGACTTTTCTATCAATATACTATCTAAACACCAGGCCAGCAATCCTACATTTGGTGGCCCAGATAAAGCACCACACACTCATACAAACATCATTTACTCTGTTAGCTTTATTTGATTCCTTTTGATTCTCTGCTCTGTGGCAGAGGCTAAGAATACTGCCACTGTATTTTATGCATGGCTAGAAACCCTTCTTCTATATGGTGTCCTACAAACAGACACATAAAAACAGACAACCAAAGAGGACTTTTACTCACAATAATCTTGACGAGGGAGGGCGGCACATTGAGCTCCTCAGGGATGATGATGGAGCCCAACACTCTGTCATTGGCGATGTCATAGATGGCCAGCCAGTCCACCGTGAACACCGTCAGGTCTCCTGGCAGCTCCAGAGTGATGGTTTTCTTGTCATACTTCCCCAGGGGAGTCAGGCTGCAGAGAGGCAAGTGTTGTGTTTCATGCTGCTATTCACCATCATTATGTGGTCCTTGTCCTTATCCTCTAATAGTCAGCAATATGTTGAGTAAGTCAGTCTCAAATAGCTATCATTACTTTTATATGGGTGTGGGTGTGTGTGTGTGGGCTTGTGTCTGGCAGCATGGCTGGTATGGGCTGTGAAGCAGTTGGAGTGTAGGTATGGTAACTTATGAAGAGTAAGACCTGCCTTTACTATTCTTCTGAGAGCCATTCTTCACTTCCTTGTTGTTACACAAATACTACCTCTGTTCCAGGTGGTGTAAAGCTGTGCCCTGCTGCCTCTCATGTGTGCTGTCAGTGCCCAGGACAAGTGTGTGCTGTGTACTGTGCCTGGATGTATGTGCCATGGTTCCATGTTACTACACACCCTCCCCCTCGCCTTGTAACCAGTCATCTCCACCATTAAAAGCCAGAAAAGGTATTTGGGCATCTCTGTGTCCTGCTGAGTGTAGAGGTCAAGTCACCAGAGGAAACAGTGCATTAGTGTTCCCCACTCTGAGCTCAAGTGCAGGTAGTGGTGGTGGGTACAGCTAGCCACCACTTGCTGTATGTGTATCTTCAACTGGAGGCCTCCCTGTGTGTTTATAGCTGGTCACTGGTGGATGTCAAGAGGCTGACAGCATAACAGCTATAGGTGTTAATATTTATAGTTCCTAGTTCAGTAACTCATACCAGAAAGCATTAAAGAGTGAAACTTAAGAAGCTGATGAAGTAAAACAAGAAAACAGAAATTAGAATAAAAAATGTGTGAAGAAATGGATTGCAAAACTGAATCAGTGAGGAAGAAAGAAGCCTGGAGGATAAAGAAAAGAGGCTGGGAGATCAGATATTGCGAGGAAAGACTAGGCAGGCAACTTACTAGCCATGCTCATCGGGAATCTTGGTCCCCTTGGAGTGAGGCTGGGGTCCCACGCCCACCCAGAAGTAAACCTCTCCCCCCTTGCCATTGTAGGTTAAATCTGCAATGATATTTGAAAATAAAGTATGTATAATGAATGCACATAAATGTCAGTGTTATTAATATTAGAAAAGTATGTCTTTATTTAGGCTTGCTGGGATTACAATCATTCCATTTGTCCCACAAATGTACTTTGATGAAATCTTATACATATATAATACTCAGAAAAGTATCAGAGTTGAGGATGGGTAGGAGACTAGTGGGTAAACTGAAGAAGACCTGGAGACAGTGTGTGGAGGATGACATGACAGGGATGAACATCAGAGAAAAGTTTATCTATGACTACAGCTGTCCTGTTACATACCTCTTCCAACCCCCATAATGGAAAATAATGATGGTACAGTGGGCCTTGCTGTGGAAGTATGTGACTGTCCCTTTCCACCAGGAGCCAACAGGATTAAGTGTGTGAATGATGCATGTATGAATGTGTGGTGCTATGTCTGGGCCACTCCAAGTGTGATTGCCAGCCTGGTATATCAATAGATAGATAGGTATAAATTAAATAATGATGACAATGACGAAAGATGATGGTGATGATGAATATGTTACAGCAGTCAGTCTCTGGGTTACATCAACAACTGACCACCATCATCACCACTACACTGTCCCCATGCAAACACAAACTTGATAACAATGACAATAATGACAATATATGATGGTGATGATGAATAAGTTACACTAGTCAGTCTTTGGACACCACCACCACCACCACATCCCACACAAACCTACCCTCAATAATGATGGTCTTGGACTCGGAGATGATCACTCCCCCAGACTTTACCTCCCGAGTCTTGGAGGACAGCTTGTTCAGGACAATCTCCTGGGGCGGCTCAAACCCTTCAGGAATGTAGATGTCTCCAAAAGGCTCCTGGAGAGAGAGAGAGAGAGAGAGAGAGAGAGAGAGAGAGAGAGAGAGAGAGAGAGAGAGAATTTCATTATCACATTGCCATCACCACCACAGCAAAATACAAAAACCAGTTTATATAGTTAAATCCTAATACAGGAAGAGCAATATTATAAATCATACATTTATCCATCGTCTCTAAAACATCAATTAAAAAATATCTAAGTCACACTCTACTTATCACAGAAGGCAAGACATAAAGATACAATATAAATGTGTGTGTGAGAGAGAGAGAGAGAGAGAGAGAGAGAGAGAGAGAGAGAGAGAGAGAGAGAGAGAGAGAGAGAGAGAGAGAGAGAGAGAGAGAGAGAGAGAGAGAGAGAATTTCTTTTGTACATTTTTCCAAGTGTTACCTTAACAGCTCTCTGTTCAACAATAGCAGGATTAAGAACACAAGGGAAGCTACAAGAAGCCATCAGGCCTGCACCTACACATGACACTCCCTGTACTAGGCCTTAAGAGTTCCAGTGACTTATCTTTATTGTTAACACAGATAATTTGAGAGACAGGGGTGAGTGGAAAGGAGGCATAAGAGCATTATGGAAAGGATTAGTGAGGAACAGTGACCCCATATTAACTTGGGAGAGGCTGCAGAAAAAAAGGCTGCAGGGGATGTTGCTGAGGTTTGTAAGGGTGTGTGTGTGTAATGACATGATAGGACAGACACAAGACAAAGCTGGACTGGCCTTGAGGTGTCTTATAGTCCATTCAGTTAAGCCTTGTCCTTCCAGCTTGTCTGATCTGGGTTTGGTCCCCAGTTATGCCCACTTCCAGTATTTATGATAGATTTAATTCTTATAGGGATAAAATTGTGAATCATTTGTGTGTATGTGTGTGTGTGTATATTTTGTCTTTGTCTGTTTGGTACACAGATATATGGATAGAACTTCTCACTGTTTCTTCATTAGATCATGACATTTGCACAGTTCTAGTGATAATCAAACAAGGAATTTGCATCATCAAGAGAAAAACACCTATGAGAACACAACTAATTGATTGTATGGACTCTAAAAATTGTCCTTCTAAGAGTCCAAAACATTTAAGAGTGCCAGATGAGGATCATACCAGTCTGCTGAGATCATATATGGCCAGCCACTTGATCTCTGTGATGGTCTTGTAGTCTGGCAGGGTGAGGGTGATGTCCTTGTTGAGGTAGCGGTCTAGAACATTGGTCCTGAAAGACAGAAACCACATCACTGCATCACACATTGGCTATCCTACATCCAAGTTTGCTGAAAGGTGTGTGAAGACAGTGTGATGAAATGAGAAGAGTTGTGGCCTTAACAGGGAGGTATGGGCTTAATATTGCTGGTATTGCAGACTTACACCTGTGAAGGACACAATACACAAGTTAGCTTTCCAATGTAGACAACATTATTACACTAATTTTATGTTGCAATTCCCTATAACTTTACACAAGGACATAAGTTACTTTATTCCTAAATCTAGCTTATTCAAACATAATAGAATCCATGTTGTACACAAAATCAGAAATGGCACAGGAAACTCAAGTGGAAACACCTACACAGGAAACCCACATCTTAACATCCACAAGTTTAAATCAGTATTAAATTAAGCACACACCAGAAAGAAGAGTAAGAAGGAGACAAGTGATCCACTGAGGTGATCCCACTTGTGGAGCCAGCTGAGAGAAATCTGTACTAACCTGCCAAGCTCATTAGGCACAATAAATCCCTGAGGGCCAGGCCGAGGGCGAGACCCGGCCCAGAAGAATGTGTCTCCACCATTCCCATCGTACATGAAGTTCTTGATGAGCAGCGTCCTCTCATTCACCGCATACACCTCGCCACCCACCTGCCAGCAACACAAAAATTTAACCCTTTGACTGCTAATTGGCACACCTTTCCCTGATTACTAATCACTCTAAGACAACTTTACTTCTTCTTCTACAGCCACCTCCAATCTTTAAACTGGGTAGAAATTGTAAAACCTATTCTTTTTAATCCTCTTCTTTCCTGTAGATGCTTATAAAGATTTTATGCATTACTTCTGGTGCTGCTAAGTGTTTTGTATCATACAAAAGGGTTAAGGTGATGCACTATGAGGTGGACAGTGTTGTATCAAAGCTAATTGAAATCATTGATATCCAAGAGAAAACTTCAGATAATGTGCTTAACAAAATTGAACTTATATTCTAAAACACCTGGTGATATATTTGACCTGTGTGATTGCAGCATAATTATGGAGAAAATACAGATTAGAGAAAAGTGAAGGTGAAATAATGACTCTGAGTAATAAGAAAAAAGACAATGAAAAGTATTATTGATATCTGAAAAAAAGCTGAAATAATTACTGCTGGTGTTACAACACAGAAAGGAGAAATGACAGTTGCAATAATACGTCACACAAGACTAGAAGACAGAAAAACAATTACTATTCTGAATAAGTAGAAGCCATTGAGTGACATCAGAACAATGCTATAAAAAAAAAAGAAAAAAAGCAGATGTAACAGGAAAGTACTAACAGAAGACTAACAGCAACAGGACAGGAAAAGTTCAGAAGCAAGATCAACAGAAGGTCATTGGAACAGTAAACTATTAGATCTAACATAACATACCATGCACACTACAAGTGTAACAGGAATGGATGAGCTACCAATAACAGACTAAGCACTTACTATAAACTAAAATGCAATTGAGAATACAGAATAAACACCAGCCATACGAAAAGTGGCTATGTTGTGCTGAGATGAGATTTTGTAGTTGCAGGACATCTTGGAAAAAAAGGCAAACTAAATAAACACATCACAAAGAACTACAAAGCACTACTCTACAGACATGTATAGTGAAACAGTGGCAGATAATACAGTAATAATATAAATAACTAATACTTGAACTTCAGTGAAAAGTATAAAGAGGAAAATAAATACATCTCAAAAGACACAGCAATGATTAACAGAGTTAAGATGAGCTTTAATGTCAAACGTATGGAAGTAATGCTGAACAAAAATTCTGGAATATATTCAAAGCAGGACAAAATATGATATTGAAGACATACAAACTTGTTGACTTCACCCTCATAAAGAAGGAAATGTAAAATTAACGTACTGCTACAGATAAAAGTAAAGCAAGTGAACCAGATAAGATCTCTTGCTGGGCAGTGAAAGAATGTATCAGGAACTAACAAAACCACTACATATCCACTACACATGACAAGACCCACTACACTATGGACCTCTACCATTAACAAACACTATTTGCTGTGCACAACTTGGAAAAAGAAACTGGTTAAAACACTTGAAAGAAAAGAAATCAATCATGAAGGCAATTTGGATTTAAGAAGGAAAGATCATGCATAACATATAAGTTTTTATAAGAACAACAGAAAGATTACAAGAAAGAGAAGTCTGGATGGACAGTATCTATAATAGTTAAATAAGAAAAAAAAAGTACCTCACCAAAGGTTCATAAGAATATTTTCACATTAAAGAATTTGGGAAATGCATTGAAATGGATAAAGGAATTTTGGAAGGAAGGAACACAAGAAATGTACCAGAGGAAGATGTGTATCCTTATTGAGAGAATGTAATGAGTGAAATTTTTCAAGGCTCTGTTTCTGAACCAATCATGTGTTCAATCAATATAAATGATACTGAGGAAAATGTTGCAGAAGGCAGTGTGTGAACATGTTTGCTGATGATGACAAGATGCAAAGGGCAGTTACAAATGAAGACTGCTGCAAGAAATTTCTGAAAGACTCTGATAAACTGACTGAGAGGAGCAGTAAATGACAGAGGGAATCTGCTGCAGGAGTGGTATGTGATGAAGTCTTGAAGCAGTAATGGAAGGCATGAGTGGGGCTGCAAGTTGGGTAATAAAACCTTAAAGGAAACAGAGACCTAAGTGTAATGAAGATAATAAAAATGTGCACTAACTAGATCACCTTGAAATGCTGCAGTCTCAAAGGAACAGTACACTAGATGAGTGGAGGAAGGCAGTTACTGTACCTTTATATAAACAAAGGTTGTAGGAATGAAGGTAACAGTTTTAGGGATTTGAGTTTACTAGTGTGACATTAAGAGTCTATGGGAAGGTTATGACTGAGTGAGTGATGGAGGTGACTGAGGTGAAGGTCAGTGAGAAACAAACAGGTTTAAGGAAAGAAAAAAAATTGTTTGGATCAGATTTTTCCAATAAAAAAGATAATAAAGGAATACTTAGGAAAGGATAAAAAGTTGTATGCACCACCTTGATCATATAATAGGATGGATAGAAAAGACCTATGGAATGTTCTTAAAATCTATGAAGTAGGAGGACAATTGGTGGAAGGAATGAAGCTTCTTATGAGGATGCCAGTGTGTGTGTGTAAGGCTGGAGGGGGAGCCTGGAGAAAGTTTTACAATAGAAAAGAAGTGAGGCAAGGATGTGCAATGCCTCTGTGGTTGTTTCATATAATCATGGATGGCTGTGTGAAGGAGGTGAAAGCTAAAGTAGGAAATGTTGGTGACAAGCTGATACAGAATGGAGTGGGATGGGCTGCAGTAGCATGTCTGTTTGCAGATGTCACTGTTTTACTGGCAGAGAGTTAAAGGGAACTTCAGATTGGTGCATCATTTCCATACGGTGTGTGTGAGGTGGAAACTTGAGATGAATATTGGAAAAAGTGAGGTGATAGTGTCCGAGAAGAGAGAAGTGGGGGTGTGTGACTTCAGGGCACCTTACGATGTGAGTGTACCAGCTGTAGGGAGGTGTGGGGTGGTTATGAGAGGAGACAGAATGGAGGAGGTGAGTGGTGTGGAACAAGGCACAACAATTCAGTATGTGCTGTGAAAAGTAATGATCTGAGAGGAATGTGTGGAGTGATAAGATGGGAGGGTGAGAGCAATGAAAGTGTATGAGAGATGTGGTATGAGTGCCCATGTAAGTTGTTTAAATAGTGGAGTGGTGGAATGGGCAAAAAAGAACACACTGAGATGATATGCCACATTGAGAGAAAGAGTGAAGTCTACGTGTGCAAAATTCAAGGTACCAACAGCCACCTGGAGGATGCAAGGGTGTGTTAAATAAAGGAGTGTATGTGTGAAAGAGGTGTCACTAGAGGCTAACTGCTTGAACACACAAAAAGGGAATGCTTGGATAGGTAAAGGTGGAGGTTCATTGTGGCCAACCACTGAAACATCAGTGATAAAACAAACAGATAGATAGATAGACACAGGATAGGCAAAGTACAGCATATGCAGTACAGTCATGGTCAGAAGACAAATAATCTATCAATGTTTCTACACTCTATCCTGCTTTGCTTAGTGTTCTTTCTCTCAAATCTATAAAACCCTCTGATTTACAAACAGTCTCCTTACAAAACCTGACAACTGATGGCTTCTCTGCAGATCACAGGACTAGACTGAGACAGCACAAACCACAGTGGCAGTGAGAGAGTACTCCACTTCCACCCAAGACTATGCTAAGACACACTGACCAAATGAGCCAAAAATTATGTATGTACGTGGAAATATTAATGGAAAAGGTGTTTCTGTGTGTGTGTGTGTGTGTGTGTGTGTGTGTGTGTGTGTGTGTGTGCATACCTGGTGATGGTAGCTGTTCAGTTCTCCAAGCTTCTTGCCCACATATCCATCCGATGCGTAACACACATCTGAAATTGAGAAAAAATTTTGATTTCTTGCCAGAACAGTCCAGATTCTCCCTAGACATCATGGCTGAGGTGATGGAAATCTGTATCACACCACCATACTACTACTACTACTACTACTACTACTACTACTACTACTACTACTACTACTACTACTACTATTACTACTACTACTACTACTACTACTACTGCTGCTACTACTACTACTACTACTACTACTACTACTACTACTACTACTACTACTACTACTACTACTACTACTACTATTGCTACTACTACTACTACTACTACTACTACTAGTACTACTACTACTACTATTACTGCTGCTGCTGCTATTTCTACTACTACTACTACTACTACTACTACTACTACTACTACTACTACCACTACTACTACTACTACTAAAACTACTACTACTACAATACCTATTATTACTACTGTGATGACAACAACATCAACAACAACAACAATAATAATAATAATGATAATGACAATAACAATAATAATAATAATAATAAAAATAATAATAATAATAATAATAATAATAATAATAATAATAATACCACTCATTATTATTATTATTATTATTATTATTATAATAATTATTATTATCATTTTATTCCCTCTCTCTCTCTCTCTCTCTCTCTCTCTGAAGCAAATACAGCAAATATCACACCACATTTACCACTATCACAACCACCACCACCACATACCCCCACACTATTCCTCAACCACCACCACCACATGCCCCCACACAACCCTTCTTCCTGCCAGCCTCGGTCGCCTCCACGCTCAGGCCATAGAGGCGAGAGACCAGTGATCTATATCTGGACTTACACCCCTGCCGCACCCTCGTGGCTTAGCTTCCTCTTTCCTCACCCGGCCACACCAAGGCGACCAACTTTTCACTCTGAACTGTGTAATATCAACTCCCAGGAAATGAGTGAATGCCAGACACACAGAGGATGAGGTTTTCCTATGGCTGATATAGGCTTGAGAGATGCTGGCGGCTGGCAGGAAAAGAAAGTAAGCTAAAAAGTCGCGTTATAGAATAAGTTGCACATGATCCAGTTAAGGAGGCTGAGGAAGAATGCCAAGGCCGTTTTTTTTTTTTTTTTTTCATCTTGTAGCTGAACCAGACATGATCCGTCTTTACGCCATCAGGGAGAAATTGGCACCGAAGGAAGAGAGAAAAGTCTTTTAAAGGGGCAATGCCAGTAGATGAATGCTGGATAACTGAAGGAGTGGAGGAAGACGAAAAAGAAAAGAGCACGAGTGAAGAGGAGATACCACACGAATATAAAGAAAGCCAGAAGACCCAAACGGGGCAGGCACTATGGTCTATAATACATATACTTTACACCATGAGGAGGATATATTCATCTGGGTAAGAATATAAGGGAAGCCAGAAAATCAGAAGAACCACAGGTGGAGGGCATCGAGATCTACGTGACCAAGAAACACCAAGATAGAGAGCTACACAAAGGAAGAAGAATATGCAACAAGAATGAAAGAAGGAAGAAAGGAATAAATGGCGGAGGAAGAACATAAGCACGAGAACAGGCACGAAGATTACAATAAACTAGAAATACGACAGAAATAATGCATAAAATAACATTACGGCAGCTGTTATAAGAAGCCATGAAGCCTACGCATGTAATGTGTATATGCCTGTGTCAACCTGCTCCTAATCCATGTCTATATATTTATTCAGTCTTTCCCGTGCGCATCAATATATGTACTGGTGACATTTTCTTTGCATATAATTAAAATACTAGTCTGTGAAATAAGGACTAAAGTTACTAATGTGTTTAATGCTCGTGATAATTCAAATTCAAATCTCGTATGTTAATATAACTGCCTAAGATATGAAGGTAATCTCTTGAACAAAGCAGGTGCAATTAATGCAAACCAATAAAAACATGTTTATGATTATAACAACAAAAGGAATAGAAAATACACACACACACACACACACACACGCACAGAGAGAGAGAGAGAGAGAGAGAGAGAGAGAGAGAGAGAGAGAGAGAGAGAGAGAGAGCATTGCGAAATAGTAAAATACCAGTAAATGTCAAACGAACGGCAAATGTAAACTTGTTCAGTAATCCATCGTTTGCATTGCATTCTTTCCACTCAACATAACTGTACGTGTTCGCTTGCTTCCATTACAAGAGCCATTTCAATTTATTCCATTACATGTGGCGTGTTAATTAGTGCGCCTTTGCTCTCAGATAAAGGTACTGCTGGAAAATGTCACGAGGAAATGACCTTGTTTTCTTCAGAGAGAGAGAGAGAGAGAGAGAGAGAGAGAGAGAGAGAGAGAGAGAGAGAGAGAGAGAGAGAGAGAGAGCATGCGATGAGGTAAGAGGAACGCGGATTAACGGAAAAAGGAACAAGGAGAGAGAGAGAGAGAGAGAGAGAGAGAGAGAGAGAGAGAGAGAGAGAGAGAGAGAGAGAGAGAGAGAGAGAGAGAGCATGCGATGAGGTAAGAGGAACGCGGATTAACGGAAAAAGGAACAAGGAGAGAGAGAGAGAGAGAGAGAGAGAGAGAGAGAGAGAGAGAGAGAGAGAGAGAGAGAGAGAGAGAGAGAGAGAGAGAGAGAGAGCATGCGATGAGGTAAGAGGAGCGCAAACGGAGAGAGAGAGAGAGAGAGAGAGAGAGAGAGAGAGAGAGAGAGAGAGAGAGAGAGAGAGAGAGAGAGAGAGAGAGAGAGAGTCACACTAATAACTACATTAATTTCAAAAAGCCATATTCGAGGCCATACACTTATTGACACACTAACACAAATAGAAGTTAACAATTATGGTCCCGCCACAACTAACACTTGCAGACCAACCTACTAATACAGAAAGTGGCTTGGGAAGAAAGCTCAGTTTCGTTCTTCATTCAAACAACAACATATGCTTGCGAGTGAGGGAGTGAGAGTGAGAGAGTGAGAGACAAGCAGATCTCCCTCCCGTCAGTTCATTTTCTCATTCATTCACCCTTCCCTCCCTCTCCCTTTGTCTGAGAGAGAGAGAGAGAGAGAGAGAGAGAGAGAGAGAGGAGAGAGAGACCCATCTTCTAACACCACCTTTCACTTATTCCTTCTTGGCAATGCACATTACCAAACATTACCAAACATTCATGTTAACACACTGACACACTCTAGTTACCGCCGCACACGCGCATTCCACTATTAAAAATAGGCCTGCCTGATCAGCCTATGATACCACACTTAGCCAGCCAAATGTCTCAAGCCAAGGCCAGCTGAGCAACATCCGGAAATGAGTAATTGTTAAGATGTTCACTTAAACGAATCATTTTCACTCATTTCCCACGGGTGCTAATCCTCGTTGTGGGCTTGTATGCTTGATAGAGATAGATGCACTCATCAGGCTTGGTTTAAGGGCTAATATATCAGGGAAATTTGAACGAGATAGAAAGTGATCCTTGTGAGAAGTCTGGAGTTACAAATCCTTCACTAAACTAAGGTTGCTTTCCTTACCGAGAAAAAGGGCGACCACGCACAGCCACACGCATCTCACTAATTCCATCTTGATGCTACGATAAGGCACTAGACATAGTTTATAAGAATGGTGGGCGGACGAAGGAACACAACACTTCCCCTCTGCTATCCCAAGAGGCACTGAGGCTGGAACCGTCAAGACAGGTGGCAGACTGAGAAAGTGAGGGTGGGGGCCTGGCAGGGTCTCAGGGCTCTGGAGACCCAGGAGTGATGGTAAGAGAGACTGGAAGGAATTCTGGACTAACTTAAGAATATTTATGATAGGGAAAACACAGGATTGAGTTAATACTGACTCGAGATATGTTACTGTGAATAAGTGAGGAGATGAAACACACACACACACACATGTATACAGATTTACAATCAAGTAGTTTACTGACCACTCCAAATTGCACTTGAGAAAATATATACTATTTCATAAAAAAAAAAAAAATCACTCCAACAGTTAATGTCCAAAACTAAACATTACTCCAGTGCGTTTTTTTTTTTTCCTTTTACAGCCGGTTACTGTTTTATGAAAAAAAAGAAAAGAAAAGAAAAGAAAATATATATATATATATATATATATATATATATATATATATATATATATATATATATATATATATATATATATATATATATATATATATATATATATATATATATATATATATATATATATATATATATATATATATATATATATATACTCGTATATATATATATATATATATATATATGGAGGAGGAGGCAGTAGACACCTGCCGAAACGATAATTACTCCCAGTGAGGTCTAAAGCACTGTTCAGGGGGTGCTGTGAACTTATCATTAAACCCAGCTGTGACCTCACTGAACGTTTCCCTTTGTGTCTCACAACACAAGGGGCCAGTCACAGCCTGCCCTCTAAAGACAACTCTCTTCCTCCACACAAAACTACAAGCACCTAATAACACACACACCCTTCACTCAAAAAGTTTAAAATCATCATGGCGACTCCTACACCAGCCTCGGAGTCCCCATCTGGGGAGGGGACCATAAATGTTCCCAGGTCGGACTGCCTTTCTGTCGACGACCCTAAGTGTCTTGACACCCCCCTCAACTTTTTCTTCATTAACTTCTGCAACATTCGCGGTCTAAGATCTAATTTTCAATCTGTAGAACACCACCTCTCCTCTTGTAAACCTCATCTTCTTTTCCTCACTGAAACTCAGGTGTCTGAGGCAACTGACAGTAGCCCCTTTTCTGTTCCCTCCTACTTTCTCTATCCTCATTTTCGATCCAAAGCTGGATGCTGCGTTTATGTGCGCAATGACTTAACCTGCTCTCGTGCCCACGCTCTTGAATCTTACGAGTTTTCCACCATCTGGCTACGACTACAGAGTCACTCTCATACTAAATTTATCTGTGCTGTATACCTCTCTCCTAACTCCTCTGACTATAAGAAATTCTTTGACTACTTAACTTCCAAAGTGGAGCACATTCTGACCCTCTTCCCTTTTGCAGAGATCTCCATTCTTGGAGATTTCAATGTTCACCACCAGCTTTGGCTTTCCTCTCCCTTCACTGACCATCCATGACCTAGAGCAATTGGTGCAACACCCTACTCGTATTCCTGACCGTCTTGGAGATACGCCCAACATTCTTGACCTTTTCCTGACCTCTAATCCTTCTGCTTATGCTGTCACCCTTTCTTCTCCGTTGGGCTCCTCCGATCACAATCTCATATCTTTATCTTGTCCTATTACTCCAATCCCTCCTCAGGATCCCCCTAAGCAAAGGTGCCTCTGGCGTTTTGCCTCTGCTAGTTGGGGGGACATGAGGAGGTATTTTGCTGATTTTCCTTGGAATGACTACTGCTTCCGTGTCAGAGACCCGTCTTTGTGTGCTGAGCGCATAACAGAGGTGATAGTGTCTGGCATGGAGGCATACATTCCTCACTCTTTTTCTCGTCCTAAACCTTCCAAACCTTGGTTTAACACAGCTTGTTCTCGTGCTATACATGATAGAGAGGTGGCCCACAAAAGGTACTTAAGCCTTCCATCACCAGAATCTCATGCACTTTATATTTCTGCCCGGAACCATGCCAAGTCTGTTCTCCAACTAGCCAAAAACTCCTTCATTAACAGAAAATGTCAAAACCTTTCAAGATCTAACTCCCCTCGTGATCTCTGGCATCTAGCCAAAAATATCTCCAGTAACTTTGCTTCTTCTTCTTTCCCTCCTCTACTTCAACCAGATGGCACCACTGCTATCACATCTATATCTAAAGCTGAACTCTTTGCTCAAACCTTTGCTAAAAACGCTACCTTGGACGATTCTGGGCTTGTTCCTCCCTCTCCTCCACCCTCTGACTACTTCATGCTACCTATCAAAACTCTTCGCAATGATGTTTTCCATGCCCTCGCTGGCCTAAACCCTCGGAAGGCTTATGGACCTGATGGGATCCCTCCTATTGTTCTCCGAAACTGTGCCTCCGTGCTTGCACTTTGCTTAGTCAAACTCTTTCAGCTCTGTCTGTCAACATCTACCTTTCTTTCTTGCTGGAAGTTTGCCTACATTCAGCTTGTTCCTAAAAAGGGTGACCGTTCTAATCCCTCAAACTACCGTCCTATTGCTTTAATTTCCTGCCTATCTAGAGTTTTTAAATCTATCCTTAGCAGGAAGATTCTTAAAAATCTATCACTTCACAACCTTCTATCTGATCGCCAGTATGGGTTCCGTCAAGGTGATCTTCTGGCTTTCCTTACCGAGTCTTGGTCATCCTCTTTTAGAGATTTTGGTAAGACTTTTGCTGTTGCCTTGGATATATCAAAAGCTTTTGATAGTCTGGCACAAGGCTTTGATTTCCAAACTACCCTCCTACGGCTTCTATCCATCTCTCTGTAACTTCATCTCAAGTTTCCTTTCTGACCGTTCTATTGCTGCTGTGGTAGACGGTCACTGTTCTTCTCCTAAATCTATCAACATTGGTGTTCCTCAGGGTTCTTTCTGTCCTGTCACCCACTCTTTTCTTATTATTCATTAATGACCTTCTAAACCAAACCTCTTGTCTTATCCACTCCTACGCTGATAATACCACCCTGCATTTTTCCACGTCTTTTCATAGACGTCCAACCTTTCAGGAAGTAAACATTTCACGCAGGGAAGCCACAGAACGCCTGACTTCTGATCTTTCTAAAATTTCTGATTAGGGCAAAGCAAATTTGGTATTGTTCAATGCCTCAAAAACTCAATTCTTCCATCTATCAATTTGACACAACCTTCCAGACAACTATCCCCTCTTCTTCAATGACACTCAACTGTCCTCCTCTTCTACACTGAACATCCTCGGTCTGTCCTTTACTTATAACCTGAACTGGAAACTTCACATCTCATCTCTAGCTAAAACAGCTTCTATGAAGTTAGGTGTTCTGAGACTTTTCCGCCAGTTTTTCTCACCCCCCCCAGCTGCTAACTCTGTACAAGGGCCTTATCCGTCCATGTACGGAGTATGCTTCACATGTCTGGGGGTTTCCACTCATACCGCTCTTCTAGACAGGGTGGAATCAAAAGCTTTTCGTCTCATCAACTCCTCTCCTCTAACTGACTGTCTTCAGCCTGTCTCTCATCGCCGCAGTGTTGCATTTCTAGCTGTCTTCTACCGCTATTTTCATGCTAACTGCTCTTCTGATCTTGCTAACTGCATGCCTCCTCTCCTCCCGCGGCCTCGCTGCACAAGAATTTCTTTTCTCTCATCCCTATTCTTTCCACCTCTCTAATGTAAGAGTTAACCAGTATTCTCAGTTGTTCATCCCTTTCTTTGGTAAACTCTGGAACTCCCTGCCTGCTTCTGCATTTCCATCTTCTTATGACTTGAATTCCTTCAAGAGGGAGGTTTCAAGATACTTATCCTTCAATTTTTGACTACCGCTTTGGACCCTGTTCTGGGACTGGCATCTCAGTGGGCATTTTTTTTTTATTGGATTTTTGTTACCCTTGGCCAGTGTCCCTCCTATATAAAAGAAAAAAAAAAAAAAAGAGAGGGACACCGGCCAAGGGAAACAAAAATCCAATAAAAAAAAGGCCTAATGAGATGCCGGAAAATCAGCATAGTACTTACTCAGGTCCCCCCAGTTAGAAGAGAAAAACGCCAGAGGCACCTCCACTTTGTGGGATCCCAAGGAGCGATAGGACAAGATATAGATATGAGATTGTGATCGGAGGAGCCCAACGGAGAAGATAGGGTGACAGCATATACAGAAGGATTAGAGGTTAGGAAAAGACAGTCAGGAACACGAGTAGGGTGTTGCACCAGTTGCTCTAGGTCGTGGAGGATAGCAAATTTAAAGGCTAGTTCACCAGGATGGGCAGTGAAGGGAGAGGAAGGCCAGAGCTAGTGATGAACATTGAAGTCTCCAAGAATAAAGATCTCCTTAAAAGGGAATGTGCTCCACTTTAGAAATTAAGTTCTCAAAGAATTTCTTATAGTCAGAGGAGTTAGGTGAGAGGTATGTGGCACAGATAAATTTAGTTTGAGAGTGACTGTAGTTGTAGCCAGATGGTGGAAAACTCTGAAGATTCAAGAGCGTGGGCACGAGAGCAGGTTAGGTCGTTGCGCACATAGACGTAATATCCAGTTTTGGACTGAAAATGAGGATAGAAAAAGTAGGATAGAACAGAAAAGAAGCTGCTGTCAGTTGCCTCAGACACCTGTGTTTCAGTGAGGAAAAGAAGATGAGGTTTAGTAGAGGAGATGTGGTGTTCTACAGACTAAAATTTAGATATAAGACCGCGAATGTTGCAGAAGTTAATGAAGAATAATTTGAGTGGTGTCAAGACACTTAGGGTCGATACCAGAAGAGCAATCCGATCTGGGGACATTTGTGGTCCCCTCCCGAGATGGGGACTCCGAGGCTGGTGTGGAAGTCACCATATTGATTTTGCATTTTGAGTGAAGGGTGTGCTTGTAGTTTTGTGTGAAGGAAGAGAGTTGTCTTTAGAGGGCAGGCTGTGACTGCCCCCTTGTGTTGCAAGACACAAAAGAAAGCGTTCAGTGAGGTCACAGCTGGGGGTTTAATGATAAGTTCACAGCACCCCTTCTTTAGACTTCAATAAATAAATAAATAAATAAATAAGTATATATATATATATATATATATATATATTATATATATATATATATATATATATATATATATATATATATATATATATATATATATATATATATATATATATATATATATATATATATATATATATACATATATATTAAGCAGTCTTATTAAAAGTAATAATATGAATCGGTAACAAGAATTATACATGACATATACTAACGACTATAAAATGAAAAAAAAAATTATTGGTAGCACATGAAGTAGAAAAAAAAGATACCATTATGAGATATGAAGAAAGATAATTTTCAAACACACAAGACAAACCAAACACACATACAATAAATAAATAAATAAAGAAGGAAAGAAAGAAAGAAAAAAAATGGCTTCAGTAATCAGGTCGTTAGTGCTGAGACAGTGGGGAGCTTTTAAAAGATTAAGCAAATTTATGGATGAGTATGATAGGGGGAAATAGGTAGATATGCTTCATACAGGGACTGAACTGTGCAGGTTAGGCCTGCACAGCTTTTCTTCTTCCAGCTCTTCCTTTTTTTTTTTCTTGTTTTCTCATGTTCATCTGAGAAAAAAAAAGTCATATATGTACGTAAATATAAACCAAATTACGTAATACAAAAGGGATAAGGTAGTGTAATTTGAGCTAAGATGAGAAATGAGCTGGCAGTAAATTAGGGAAAGGTTAGGAGCTAACTTTAGCAAACCTTGGAATTTTCTTTTCAGCAGACTGGTTCAGAACACTCCGAACACTAATAAGAAAAGGCTCACATCCTCACTGATCCAAGGGACTCACCTGTATCCTTTTGAACTGCTTCATTGTATTTATTTGTTCCATTTTAAGTGGTTTTCTCAAAAGGTTTGTGGGAAATCTTTTGGCATACCATATAAGGACAATTCCACAGTCATTTCGTAAGCTGTACAACCAAAACACTCCCTATGTTGGCAAGCGTCTAAACAAACTGTGGAACCGGTACCCATTTGTCCGGGCGCTTCCTAAGACGGGGAGCGTTTTGAAGGCTCGTATTCTGAAACACTTAGCTCTCTCATCACGACTGTTTTCAAAGACCAGTGAGACGATTAGCCGGGTTCTCAAGAGTATTTCTCCTATTAGAAATATAGAAATCTTGTTAATCTGTCCCTAGAACCATAAAAACACCTTAAAAACCCGTGTAACTTCAAAAAGAGTCTTTTGAATGTAGTGGAGGTGTGGCGCAGAAGTGTTTAAGAATAAGGCCTTTGGTTAGGTAGCTTACGAAACGACTGTAGGCTGGTCGTGACTAGTCTTCCAAAGATAGCGCCCTTCATATTCCCTTCCCGGACTGAGATGTTAAGTCACACAGGTGCATAATTGGTGATAATCTTGCAAGATATTAAATCAATGATACAGTTTAAAAGATCAAAATTATTCTGAAATGCTTTTTGCACCTTATCTCCACTACTTTCAAAACGATCTAGTTGAAGTTAGACGGGTTTTTCGAGTGTTTTCGTTTCTACTAGTAGTTTCGAAGTTACTAACAATGAGTAGTTTTTGCTTTGTATACTTCATACTGCAGACAAATGTGAAATAGGTATAGGCATGTATGTTTCATGCATGGTGTAGGCCTCGTTGTTATTTTGCAGCGTCCCTTATTTTTTTATGTTCTTATGTTATGAAATCTCAGCATTATCATTTGCAATTATTTTACAGCATCGTCAAGATCAGGATAGGAGGCCGCAACACTGTTGGGGACCTCAGTTGAGGAAGAGGGACTCGCCTAACTGTACACAGCCTGGTATTCCTATCACCAACAATGAGGAACAGCTCATCCAGTCACCTGTTTCTTAACTCGTCTCGGATGGTGGCGAATGAGTCGTGAGAGTAGTATTGTGAGTCACTCAAAGGAACGTAAATAAAACCACACATTACTTTCGATACGTTTCGGAACTCCACCCCAAACTACATCAGTAGCATCCACACTGCTGAGCAAGAAAGCTGACTCACTTGGCCAGATAGCCCTTAATCAGCACTACAGTAACACTTGAGGAAGATTCAGTCTTTGGCTTCCTTGGTACCCCCGTATGAGCTGCTCCGTCGTGTTTGCTCCTCCCATGCCCGGGGAAATGAATAGACAGGAGGGTTTTGATCTCTCACCGTGATCACATAATATACGAGACGCTTTTCAGTTTCACGTTTTTCCAGTCTAGTTTTCACACCGTTTATGTTCCAAGATAATATTTTCACATTTTTTGCCTCGTTCAGTCTCCATAACAGACTACAGCTGTCCAACACAACTTCCTTGTAAACATTCCGCTCTCTCATATCTAGACCAGTGTGACATCCCACATTTCCTGGATTTTTCCCGTACAGATTTCTCCACACTTCGCAACCGTCCCCACTCTTCCTGACACCTTTTTCGATAATGTGGGCGTGACTGTCACCTGATGTTTTTTTTTTTTCTAGCTTTTCCAAATATGGCACTACATGAATTTCTTGTTGGGAGAGTAACTAAAATTTGCCTTTTCGATTCATAGTTCCTGTTAGCGACTTTACGAAACGAGGTCACCTGCTTTGGCATTCCCACCGCTTCCCAAATCTTGGTCAGCTAGTGGCAGCCAGGTGGCAGCGTGAGGCTTCGTGCTCGTCAGGAACTTTCAGCATAGTCATGTTTCACTCACGCTCTTTTTTGCCCAACACCTCCAGGAAATGTTGTCGTTTCTTTATCGTTTCTGGTCGTGTTCCCTTGAGTCCTTAGTTTATGTTATTCGCCACATTGCTCTGAGACTTTACACCGTTTTCAGCTCACTAATTCTTGCACCACATCAATTAGGACCGTATTCTGAAACACTTCTGCCTGCACCTTGACTATATTGAAAAGATTCTAGTTTAAGTTATACGGTTTTTTTTAAGGATGTTTGTACAGTTTTAATGACAGATTATGATTTCCGTGTTATCAACGAAAGAAACGCTTTTGAGAACCCAGCTAATCATTTGTGTGGCCTTTGAAAATAGTCGTGATGAGAGAGCAGTGTTTCTGAGTACAGGCTTTAGTTGCCCTGCCATAACCTGCACACACCCGCCACGAGGGGACCGCAGAGCTTATGAAGTGCTCACAGGCAGCTCTTCCTTGCTTATCCTTGAATGCTGATTCTCTCTCTCTCTCTCTCTCTCTCTCTCTCTCTCTCTCTCTCTCTCTCTCTCTCTCTCTCTCTCTCTCTCTCTCTCTCTCTCTCTCTCTCTCTCTCTCTCTCTTTCGTACTAAATGGTGCCATAAACATATATACTGTATGTGTGTGTGTGTGTGTGTGTGTGTGTGTGTGTGTGTGTGTGTGTGTGTGAGAGAGAGAGAGAGAGAGAGAGAGAGAGAGAGAGAGAGAGAGAGAGAGAGAGAGATCGTGGTTAGTCGGTAGCTTTCTCCTGATGCTTTCGGCTGCCGAGTCCCCAGGGGAAGAGGGCGGTGAGGCGGAACACACACACACACACACACACACACACACACACACACACACACACACACACACATCTCTGTCTTCTAACTTAATAAGAGTAAAATTGTAATTTCATCAATATAATTTGGAAGTAGTATAATTTATGTAATATAGATATATGAATTAAGCATCCACAATACAATATATTGATAAAATGTCTGTCACGCAGCCTTGGCTGGACAGACCGTTGCTTCTTGCCACAACATACATACTGCTGTGCTTCTGCTGATACAAATGTGTAATGATACCAGTGAATATGTACTCACACACACACACACACACACACACGGAGAGAGAGAGAGAGAGAGAGAGAGAGAGAGAGAGAGAGAGAGAGAGAGAGAGAGAGAGAGAGAGAGAGAGAGAGAGAGAGAGAATCTTCCCTCTCTGCTGTATTATTATTATTATTATTATTATTATTATCATTATTATTATTATTATTATTATTATTATTATTATTATTATTATTATTATATTTGAATACCAATGATATTGTGAGTTAAATTTGAATGATGCTCCTGTTTTGGTGTGTGTGTGTGTGTGTGTGTGTGTGTGTGTGTGTGTGTGTGTGTGTGTGTGTGTGCCGCACTCACTTTCACTTGGCTTTCATTTATATGTGTGTGTGTGTGTGTGTGTGTGTGTGTGTGTGTGTGTGAATTAATCTCGAGACGAATACCAAGGCAAAATCTGAGTTGGAAGCAGTTTTGAGAGAGAGAGAGAGAGAGAGAGAGAGAGAGAGAGAGAGAGAGAGAGAGAGAGAGAGAGAGAGAGAGAGAATCACTCCCTTCATAACACAAACATAACAATACATAACAATACATAAACCTAACAATACATAACAATGTGTGTGTATGTAACAATACATAACAATGTGTGTGTGTATGTAATAATACATAACAATACATAACAATGTATTGGACAACCGCTGTATGTGTGTGTGTGTGTGTGTGTGTGTGTGTGTGTGTGTGTGTGTGTGTGTGTGTGTGTGAATTAATCTCGAGACGAATATCAAGGCAAAATCTGAGTTGGAAGCAGTTTTGAGAGAGAGAGAGAGAGAGAGAGAGAGAGAGAGAGAGAGAGAGAGAGAGAGAGAGAGAGAGAGAGAGAGAGAGAGAGAGAGAGAGAATCACACCCTTCATAACACAAACATAACAATACAGACAATTCATGTTTTTAATGTGCAAAAGTAAAACAGACTTAAGATATGAAAAATAAATAATACAAATAAAGGATAATGGAGATGATGAATAGTGATGATGAAGGCGTCTGTAGCTTGTGGTGAAGGTGTATGACAATGACGTGAGGTGAAGGTAATGCTAAAAATAAAAGTGAAAATATTTAATGGGTTCAAAGGGAAGTTAGAACTCAAATATTAGATAAATGTTACAATAAGCTATTTATGTGTCTTATCTAGTAGTGATTGTTTAGTGGTCCTGAAATCGATATATTCTTTATTAGGGTTTTAGAAGACTCCAGTGGCACTATTTTGGTAAAACTCTAACCTGGTAAAAGAAATGCATAAAAAAAAACAAAAAACAGAAAAGTGAACTATTTTGACAACATAATTAAGTGTTAATACTCAGATGGAAAAAAAGGAAAAAAAGCTGACACACCGTCTTGCATTTTCATCACTCAAGCTTATACCAGCTTAATATAACAGATTTATGGACTGATGCTAATGAAAGTTAAATCACTGAAGAAATAGTGAAATAAGTTAATACTATCTTAGATTGTGTGTGTATGTGTGTGTGTGTGTGTGTGTGTGTGTGTGTGTGTGTGTGTGTGTGTGTGTGTAGGTAGATGGGTGGGTAGGTGGGTGGGTGGCAGGGTGTGGCTGAGTAGGCAGCGTGGGTGTAGTGAGGGAGATGGCAGCCTACGGGAAAGTGAAAACAGACAGGCCTCTTAAGTACACTCACACTAAAACTCTCTCCTTTCTTACCTCCACCTCCTCCACACAGGAATGTATGGATTTCCTGCTGGCGAGAACCGATCTACTGACTCTACTTGTCTCGCATCCACACACACACACACACACACACACACACACACACACACACACACACTTCTACCACATGTTGTTTATGAGAGAAGAGTGAAGGAGAGAAGGGGTGTGTATAAGAGTGTGTGTGTGTGTGTGTGTGTGTGTGTGTGTGTGTGTGTGTGTGTGTGTGTGTGTGTGTGTGTGTGTGTGTGTGTGTGTGTGTGTGTGTGTGTGTGGATGAATTGGTGGATGTCAAGAGAGAGAGAGAGAGAGAGAGAGAGAGAGAGAGAGAGAGAGAGAGAGAGAGAGAGAGAGAGACCATAACCAATAAGTCATAGATGAAGCACGTGACAGGTTTTCTCAGACTCAGGAGAATCACAAACACACTTTCGCTTCTCTCCCTCGCACTGTCCTCAGGCACTGCAGCATTCCTCAATCCTGTGCGGCATATGAACCGCTGTTGTGACGAACAAGTCAGTTCCTCCCACAACTCTTTGGCCCTTCTGAAACGCTTTGCTCTCACCACGACTATTTTCAAAAGCCCCAGAGATGATCAACTTGGTCATCAAGACTGTTCCCTCTGTTAATAATGTAGAAATCTTGTTGATCCTTCACCAGAACCATAAGAAAAAAAGAAAAACTTAATTATAACCCGTGTCACTTCGACTATAGCCTTTTAAATGTAGTGGAGGTGGAGGCAGAAGTGTTTCAGAATCTAGTTCTCTTAACACATCTTGTGATAACCTGAGAGGCGGCAAGTGATAAATACCTGCTTACTGTTTTGAACGATTTCACCACGAGATATCAGCGCGTGTCTCCGCCACCCGTTCTCAGCGCTGGTGGCTCATTAACTCAGCACTTTTCTCTTTTTCTCTCTCTCTTTACTTCTCGATGGCGAAAGTTTCAGACACGGGAGAGAAAATCAGTACATTTGTCCTGGGGTTACACAAGCTGACGATGTGATTGGCCGTGCTGCAGAGGCCAAAACAGTGCTACACGAGGACACAGGGCACGTTCTTGTATACCAGAGCGAGGCGCAGGTGACCGGCAAGCTTGCCAACACCCCACGGGGAGGGAAACCTGTGACGCAGCGTTTGGTTTCACCAAGGACTATATAAAGGCGAGAACCACCTCCCTTGGATCACTTTCTTCCAGTGTGACCATCGGTGCGTCATGGCTCCGCTTAGACTGGTAAGTGGCGGCGAGGAGCACATTGTCCTGACAGAAGCACACTTCTGCTTCCTGGCGATACGAATAAGAACGCAAGCGCTTCTGAATCTATTACTTTTCTTCTTTACTCGTCGGTCTCCTTTTCTATGACTCTTAATTTTTCATATTTTACTCTCTTTTTCTAGTCCAACTTTTCGCACACACAGATAGACGACAGACACTCACAGACAGATTCGTATATTTTTTAATATTTTTCATAAGTTGCCTTGAGTTATGAGCATCTCTTGAGTGAGTGTTGAGTACTGTGGCAGCGGATCTAGTTATGAATATATTGGATCTGGTAAGAGAGAAAGTGGAGGAAGGGTTAAATAACATGTCTTTTGATGTAAAAGGAAGGGAGGCTAGAGAAACAAGTAGGACATCGAAGGAGTTTGTGAACTCGCTAAGGAATGGTAGTTGCTGTGTCCGCAGTGTTGTGAGATGTTTATCTGGTTAAGAAATGTCCCGTGGGGAGAGTGTCTTCCACTTTAACCTGATGTCTGTCTCCCATGTATCTATTTTCCCAACCTAACTGTTCCCTTAACACGTTAGACGAACAAGAAAGATAACATGTTCTGGCACACATTGTCATAAAAGTACAAAGAACTGTGTTGCCAGTTTTGAAACAGCGATGGATTGATCCATTACATATACTCGTACAAGAGGTGAACGTGGCCTGGAATTGAACCCTGATCTGATGGGCTGGAGAGACAAGCCGTGATCGTCTGGACAATGAAGCACCTCACGACCAGGCTTGTCTTGGCTCGTGTTTGCGCGTCCAGGCCAGGCATTACAATGGCTATTTAAAAACGGTAAATTAACTTTCTTATAAACAACAAAATTATTCCAGTTTTACCAAAGAGTATCCTGGAACACTTCAGAGCTCTATGACTGTACTATAAGGATGACACCCAACAAGACGTCACTGAGAATACACCACCCGATGTAACAGAAACAAGCGCACTCCATGATACCACAACAAAAAGTGATAAACTATGCTGATAGAAAATTATAAATGAATGCATTAAGTGCATTCAAAATCTGTTAGGTGCTTTATATTATGAAATATTTACCAGAATTTTGATACATGTCAAATACCAGAAGAATGGTTTGTTGATCCTATCACACCATTATGTTAGAATAGTGAAAATATTGTCGAGTTAAGAAATAGATACACTCCATAATAGTACACAGACGTGCCTCCCTGGAGGAAACTATCATGCTGATGCCAAATACCAATACTGAACTTATGATGAAACTTAGCACTGATCATGTCAGCAATGTCTTGTGTGCATGCAGCCAAGTTGCAAGGAATATAATGTTTATAGAAGTGGAAGCTGTGTCCTATACTTTGCATTCAAGATCTGAGCAGAAACAGATTTTACTCTATTCTGTTCTTACTCTTTCTGGTGTTTGTCTTGACTTTTTGTTTTCATTTCTTACTGCTTCTCCTCCTCACTCTACTTGCATGAACGCCTGTGTGATTGTTCGCTCCTCGTGCTTAGATCCTGCTGGTAGCGGCGACCTGCGTGCTACTAGCGGAGGCTCGTCCCCGCTACCTGCTGCTGGCCCTGCCTGACTCCCCCTTAGTGCGGCACACACGCTCACTGCACCAGTATCGCCAGCCCGCCAAGCCCACCCCTCTCCAAGCCTACGAGGAGTATGTCCCAGTGCAAGTGATAGAAGAGAAGTCCCCTGAGCATCTGGCCCAGGCCTCGGAACTGTACCACCACCACGCTGAGCCTTACGACAATAATGACCATGTGGACTACGGCGCCTACACGGGAGGGTACGGAGCCTTCGGATGGTACTCAGACCACCCCGTGTGTACCAACTGCGGCCTTTACCACTGAGCATCACCTCTGCTGCCCCCATCGCTTCCATCAACATTCCATTTACCAAGATTCCTCCGTGGAAATCTCATTGTAAATCATTCTTCTCGTGATGAACTTCCCCAACGTGACCTAACCTAACCAGATCTAATGGAGACTAAGTTAATTTATCATGCAGTAATCACTGAGAAAATCTTATGCGTGGAATGTTCATGGAAGCGATTCACCAAGAGGAGCTGAAGGTGCAGAACATCCTACCACCGCAGCACACCACCGCTGCCCCGCCCCCTGTACACCACACCACCAAATCTAGTCCGCTATATTTAGGCAACATTTCACTCTTGATTTGTTCATTGTTGTCATTAAATTATTATGTTGTTCAGTAATAAAGTTTGTGTTTTCGTTTTCATGGTTTATCTTGCCACAAAAGCACAGGGAGATATGGCTGGGTGTGAAGGCGCCGCCACAGTGGGGCATGTGGCGCCACTCAGGGAGGAGGGCTGGGTGTGAAGGCGCTGACTCAGTAACTCTATATTCGCTTCTGTTTTTCCCTTTGACTTGAAGTGTTTGAAGAGACCAGCACCAAGACACCTCCAAAACTAAACTGACCGTTCATTTGAAAGAAAAAAAAAGAAAAAGAAAAAAAAAGAAAAAGAAAAAGGAAATTATTATTTTTTTTATTTTTTTTTTTTGAGAGCAGGATTTTTTTTACTTATGATTATTTTTTACAGTCTACTTCTGGCCTCCCAACTTCTCCCATTACCATCAACATTACAGTTCTCAAAGGGCAAATGAGGCAATACTGCGTACATACACCCTAGTACTACCACTACAATACTCCGCCATTACAGGTGAGGTCCCCTCGCCCTGTGCCACCCTCACCGCACCTGCCTACCAGCGCAGGGGTACCCAGGTAAGCCAGTGCAGCTTAATCTCGCCAGCGCCAGCGTTGTCCTCGTTCAGGGTCAGCCACAGCTTACGTGGGTCACCTGTCCTTGGTTGCTGCAATTAGAAGACTCCAGATGTACTACTGTAGTACAGGTAAGGACTGAAAGGCCTCACCTGACCTCAGACAGATTAGGTATTCACTAACCTGCTCTTTAATTTATGCGCGTTTGTTTATTAATTTATTTCATTGTTCTAGAATGATGCATTTCAAATTAATGACAACAATAACAGAGGCAGCAACAACAACAACAACAACAACAACAACAACAACAACAACAACAACAACAACAACAACAACAACAACAGCAATAACAATAATAATAATAATAATAATAATAATAATAATAATAATAATAATAACAATAATGATATTACTACTGCTACTACTACTACTACTACTACTACTACTACCAATAATAATAATAATAAAAGTAATAATAATAATAATAATAATAATAATAACAACAATAATAATAATAATAATAATAATAATAATAATAATAATGATAATAATAACGATAATAACACAAGAACAACAACAACACCACCACCATCACCACCACCACCACCACCACCACCACCACCAACAACAACAACAACAATGGCACACACACAACATGCAATCTCGTAACCAAAAAAGACAAACATAAATACAAACTGTTAGAAGTAGTGCTTTGTTATAGAGACAATAGAGGTAAAAAGAAGAGATATAGAGAGAAGCAAGAAAAATAAAGAGGGAGAGAAACTGCACAGTAATTGAAGCGTGGCAGTTGTTTTAGACTGACGCGCAGGAGAGTGCTGACTAGATCGGGGGATAATAGAGGACCTAATACATTTACTTATACACATTACTTTAGCGAGTGAATTAAGGGTAGATAGGTTCCCACTGTGGTGTTAGGTTGAGAATATGTGAGGCTTGTTGCTCTGAGCACTCGATAACCAAGGCCTTCGCCTGGCTTCACCCAGTGTCCCTAGGGTCTTGACGTGATGTCTCGTATCCTGTGAGCAGAGTTGAGAGCGGTCCACTGACCATCTCAGACCTGTCTGTTGCTGTTTCCTCGTGTCTTGAGTGTATCTTCGTTAAATGCTACTAGTACGGCGCAAAGGGCAAGAGGATTACGCCGTATTTTCCGCCAAGTTACAGATGTCTGCTCTCTTCCTAGGCCCCTCCACCAGCGGTATTGGGGATGTGAGCCTGTCCTTGGAAGACTGTAGATAAGCTGTTCTTGAGCCAGAGAATATAACATCCTGCTGGGCATGGGTGGCCAGCACTGTGGGAGGTAGTCCACAGGGTATCATACCCTTATTCGGTGTGTCGTCTTCACTGCCCGAGCTCCCTAGCAGGTGGCTTGGCGAGTTCTTACTCAGCTTGTGGAATAAGTTGGCATTCGTTATATCTCCTTCCCGATTGGTGGTGAAACAGGGTGACGACCTATTGAAGCTTGACAGCTGTTTACTACCAGTAGGTGCCTGGATTGGTCTTGCACTAGGCTATGAAGAAAGAAGATAGTCTAGGGAGAAGCTGAACCGACATAGTGGGGGCTGTTAAAGGGGCTGGATCTGGCTGTAACAATACACACAGACAGTATGAACACGACCAGACAGATAGACAGACAGCATGAACGCAACAGACCATCTCACACCTTGGGACAGAAGGTGATTCCCTGCATGGGCTTGGGAATGCTGACATGCAAATCCCGCCCCAGCACGATGTTGATGATGAAGCACGGTCCCATCTGTAGGGCGAGGGAACAAACACTGAGTTTCATATCCTGAAACAATTCTGTGCCGTACCCCAATTATTTTCAAAAACCATATAAATGATTAAGCAGGTTCTCAAGTGTTTCTCTTGTTAATAATATAAAAATCTTATTAATCTATAATTAAAACCGTAAAAAAACATCCTTAAAAACCCGTGTAAGTTCAACTTGTCTTTTGAAAGTAGTTGGGTTGCGGGCAAAAGTGTTTCAAAAAATTACCTTAATCAATATACATGATTGTGGCAACTCAATCTGTTCCAGATCATCTGTCATTCTATTTGAGATCATAATAACTTCTTCCTGTAATAACATTTTTACTTTTAAATCTACACCAAGCTTGAACTTCTTAATTTTTGTCAATCTTCATTGCTGTGGAAGTCTTACGTGGCAAGCTCTGCTATGCTTAAGCTTGTGGGATGCAGTAAGGTTCCACAGGACTGTCCTTTTCCACCAGGGACCGACGGTGCAGAGCGAATGATGTGTGTGTGTGTGTGTGTGTGTGTATGGGGTGCTTTGTCTGGATCATTGATGGCCTGGGAAGGCCGGCCAGATAAATGCTGTATAGGACCATATTCTGAAATGCTCCTACTTTGCACCTCGATAATTTTGAAAAGATGAACTTACACATATTTTTTTTAAGGACGTTTCCACGAGCCTAGTGAAAGTTTTTATAACTGATGAGAGAGCAAAGCGTTTCTGAATACGGCCATTGATAGCTCTTAATGAGTAACTCTAAGGGTGAACCACATACATCGAATTTATGTCTCTTCCTCCTACTAGTCTGCCAAAAAAAAGTGTTTAATTACCTTTGTCACGGAGATAACGAACCTCTCGCCAACTGTGAAATCAGGCCACTGGTCGCCGCCGACAGTAACCTCAGGACGTGACCACTCCCCGTTGTATCTGTCATTGAACGCTATCTCTCTGCGGCACACGAGACACACACACAGGTTAGTACAGAAAGGTGCACAAACAATCCTTTCAAAATACTGCAGTACATCACTCAATGCATTTCCAAAGCAACTCTCTCTCTCTCTCTCTCTCTCTCTCTCTCTCTCTCTCTCTCTCTCTCTCTCTCTCTCTCTCTCTCTCTCTCTCTCTCTCTCTCTCACCTGCTGTTTCCGTAGTCAAAGTGCCATCTGATGTGTGATGCGAAGAAAATATCACCGTTATCGAAGTCCAGCTCGTCTCCTTCTTCTGGCTCAAAATACGCGCAGAAACCGAGGCTAGGAGGGAGGGGAGGGAGGGAGGGAAAGCTCTGTTATGCCTCTCATCTCATTATCTATTTATGTCCACCTATTGTACACCTATACTCTCTCTCTCTCTCTCTCTCTCTCTCTCTCTCTCTCTCTCTCTCTCTCTCTCTCTCTCTCTCTCTCTCTCTCTCTCTGTCCACTAACTTGGCCTCGGCGGTGGGCACAACCATGGCCTGAATCACGAATGCCTTGTCCGCCGTCAGCTCAGTGGGATACACGAACACAAACTTTGGAGGGGGCGGCGGCACGTGACCCCTTGAAGAGAAGCCATGTCCCGCCACGCCTCCCTCTTCCCACACCGCCGTCATGAAGTGCATCATGGAATTCCCCCAGTACATATTCCAGATCACCGGCACCGCCATCCTGAAAAAAAAAAAAAGATAAAACAATAATAATTAATTTAAAAGGAAAGGAGACCGAACACGAAAAGGTGACGAGCTTATAATAATGATAATAATAATAATAATAATAATAATAATAATAATAATAATAATAATAATAATAATGATAATAATAATAACAATAATAATAATAATAATAGCAGCAGTAGTAGTAATAGTAGTATTAATATTAGTAGTAGTAATGAATGGTAGTACTGCCAGTAGTGGTAATAGTAAAACACAATGATGATAAAAATGATAATAATTATGATGATGATGATGATGATGATGATGATGATGATAATAATAATAATAATAATAATAATAATAATAATAATAATAATAATAATACAGAGAAATTACAAGGAAATAAATGAAGAAAACGAGAGAGAGAGAGAGAGAGAGAGAGAGAGAGAGAGAGAGAGAGAGAGAGAGAGAGAGAGAGAGAGAGAGAGAGAGTAGCAAAGTTTGTGTGTGTGTGTGTGTGTGTGTGTGTGTGTGTGTGTACCTGCTGATGGAGAGTAATTCCTCGCTGGCCTTGTTGTTTTCCTTCATTGCCTGCGCCACGTCCTCATACCTGTTGAGCCACGCGTCCTCCCGCCCCGCCATGTCACTCAGCTCACGTCCCAGCGCCTCTACCATTCGCAGCACCTCCGTCCCGCTGCTCTGGGAAGCGAGGTCACCGACGTCATGCGCTTTGGTGACTTTAACTCTCTGTGGCATCTTATACTCTTATTTAGGCTGAGACTCCATGATTTCTCTAAGTTTCACGGGGGCTGTTACAATGAATGAACTGTACATTGTCTAGTGAAATTCTTGGTCTAAAAGTATTTATTCACCCATATATCCCACAGGGGCACTTTTCAGGCATTGATATATTCATTGAGAATCCTTTTTTTTTTTCATTTGCACTTTTACCGAGACTATTTATTTTCTTTCATTCACAAATTTACCGAGAGCACTTCTTATTCCTCAAGGGATAAGTGAATCCTGTCTGTAGTCTGAAAACCTTTGCTCACACACATAAAGCTAATATACCGGGTTCTCACAAGTGTTTCTGTTAATTATGTAGAAATCTTGTTAATCTATCACTCAGTCCATAAAAACACCCTTGAAAACCCTTGCTTTTGAAAGTGGTCGAGTTGCGGATAAAGTGTTTCAGAATGGCCCTCAGGTCAGAGTTCTGAGTGTTCTGAAACGCTTTGCTCTTTCACCACGACTATTTCCAAAGGCCACAGACATGATTAGCCGGGTGCTCAAGGGTGTGTCTCTTGTTAGTAATATAATGTTAATCTGTCATTAAAACCATAAAAATACCATCAACTAAAGGATTTTGAAAGTAATGCAGTTGCGGGCAGACGTGCTTCAGAAAACGGGCCTCAGCTAGGAAGCATGAGTACCTCCTCTGCCTGGTCTTGTTGCGGCTGGTCAGCTTGGGGCAACTCCCTCGACCACAGCACCCACGCCCTCGACACCGCCACCTGCAGAATAGTGGTGATAGTGGTAACGATGATGTTAATAGTAGTAATAGTAATAGTAATAGTGGTAGTTGTTGTTGTTGTTAAAGTAGTAGTAGTAGTAGTGGTAGTAGTAGTAGTAGTAGTAGTAGTAGTAGTAGTTGTTGTTGTTGTTGTTTTTGTTGTTGTTGTTTTTGTTGTTGTTATTCTTGTTGTTTTTGTTGATGTTGTTTTTGTTGATGTTGCTGTTGTTGTACTGCACCAGGTATTCGTTACATTCGAGGGTTACGTTCTGCGAAAAACTCGCATTCGAATTCGTAATATATCGAACCTATCATCAATCTGTTCCATGACCCGTTTTCTGAACCCTCTATAAATATTTATTCCGGCAGCAACAGCAACAGTAAAATACATTAGTAAAGATAAATTGTAAAACATAATATGGAAAGACATAGTAAGCCAACAAAAAATGAGAAATTCTGAACTGTGTGCGGTACGAAGAAAGCGTGAGAAAACATTTGCACTCACCTGCCTGTAGTGTGAGCCAGCCATTCCACCGCACCAACCAGTCGCACCACCGCTACTGCTCACATTTTAAGGATTTTTCTTGCATTAGCTAAGTCGCATGTGATAAAATTCGCATATTTCGAATTCGCATATATCGAATACCCAGTAATTGTTTTTGTTGATGTTTTTGTTGTTGTTGCTGTTGCTGTAGAGGTAGTTGCAATAGTAATCAATAGTAGTAGTAGTAGTAGTAGTAGTAGTAGTAGTAGTAGTAGTTGTTGTTGTTGTTGTTGTTGTTGTTATTGTTGTAACGGTTCTTGTTTTTGCTGTTGCTGTTGTTGCTATGGTGGTGGTGGTGGGGGTAGTGGTGGTAGCGGTGGTGAAAGTGGTTGCTGCAGTGGTACTACTAGTAGTAGTGGTGCCTACTCTTAAACCTTACTCTAAAAACTTAACAAGTTCGTCAGGCAAGACTTCCCCCCTTCGTGAAGCCATGCTATGACTGATTTACCATATTATGTTTGTCTAAATGCTCTTTAATGATCTTCGTTATTACTGACTCCATTATTTTACCCACAACAGAAGTTAAGCTGACAGGTCTATAATTAGACGCTAAAGTTTTATCTCCTTTCTTAAAGATGGGTACTATATTAGCCTGCCTTCACATTACTGGTACCTCACCTGACTCAAGTGATTTCCTAAAGACAGAAACTAACGGTTCACTAATAACTTCTTTGCATTCCTTAAGTACTATGGGATATATTTTATCTGGTCCTGGTGTCTTGAACTTTTTAGCCTATCTATCTCCTGTTCCACTATCTCCTTAGTTATGGTAATATCTGTCAGCTTCTCATTTTCTTCTATTTTTTTTATTTTTTTATTATTATGTAGGAGAGACACTGGCCAAGGGTAACAAAAATCTAATGAAAAAAAGCCCACTGAGATGCCGGTCCCCGAATAGGATCCGAGGCGATAATAAAAAACTGAAGGATAAGTGTTTTGAAACCTCTCTCTTGAAGGAATTTAAGTCATGCATAGGAAGTTGGAAATGCAGAAGCAGGCAGGGAGTTCCAGGGTTTACCAGAGAAAAGGATGAATGACTGAGAATAGTTGTGCAGCAAGGCTGCTGGAGGAGGGGAGGCATGCAGTTACCAGGATCAGAAGAGTAGTTAGCATGAAAATAGTGATAAAAGGTAGCAAAAGATGCAACATTGCGGGGATGAGAGAGAGACTAAAGACAGTCAGTTAGAGGAGAGGAACTGATGAGATGAAAAGCATTTTACTCCACCCTGTCTAAAAGAGTGGTATGAGTGGAACCCCCCCCCCCAGACATGTAAAGCATACATGGACGGATAAGGCCCTTGTTCACAGTTAGCAGCTGGGGTGGTGAGAAAAACTGACGGAGACATCTCAGAACACCTAACTTCATAGAAGCTGTTTTAGCTACAGATGAGATGTGAAATTTCCAGTTTAGATTATAAGAAAAGAACAGACAGTGAATGTTCAGTGTAGAAGACGGGGACTGTTGAGAGTCATTGAAGAAGAGGGGATAGTTGTCTGAAAGGTTGTGTCGAGTTGATAGGTGGAGGAATTGAGTTTTTTGAGGCATTGAACAATACCAAGTTTGCTTTGCCCCAATCAGGAATTTTAGAGAGATCAGAAATCAGGTGTTCTCTGGCTTCCCTGCATGAACTGTTTACTTCCTGAAGGGTTGGACGTCTATGAAAAGAGGTGGAAAAGTGTAGGACGGTATTATTAGCGTAGGAGTGGATAGGACAAGAAGCTTAGTCTAGAAGATCATTGATGAATAGTAGGAAGAGAGTGGGTGACAGGACAAAACCCTGAGGAACACCACTGTTAATAGATTTAGGAGAAGAACAGTGACCGTCTACCACAGCAGCAATAGAACGGTCAGAAAGGAAACTTGAGATGAAGTTACAGAGGGATGGATAGAAGCTGTAGGAGGGTAATTTGGAAATCAAAGCCTTGTGCCAGACTCTATCAAAAGCTTTTGATATATCCAAGGCAACAGCAAAAGTTTCACCAAAATCTCTAAAAGAGGATGACCAAGACTCAGTAAGGAAAGCCAGAAGATCACCAGTAGAGCGGCCTTGACGGAACCCATACTGGCGATCAGATAGAAGGTTGTGAAGTGATAGATGTTTAAGAATCTTCCTGTTGAGGATAGATTAAAAAAAAAAAAACTTTAGATAGGCAGGAAATTAAAGCAATATGACGTTAGTTTAAGGGATTAGAACGGTCACCCTTTTTAGGAACAAGCTGAATGTAGGCAAACTTCCAGTAAGAAGGAAAGATAGATGTTGATAGACAGAGTTGAAAGAGTTTGACTAGGCAAGGTGCAAGCACGGAAGCCCAGTTTCGGAGAACAATAGGAGGGACCCCATCAGGTCCATAAGCCTTCTGAGGGTTTAGACCAGCGAGGGCATGGAAAACATCATTGCGAAGAATTTTAATAGGTAGCATGAAGTAGTCAGAGGGTGGAGGAGAGGGAGGAACAAGCCCAGAATCGTCCAAGGTAGAGTTTTTAGCAAAGGTTTAAGCGAAGAGTTTTGCTTTAGAGATAGATGTGATAGCAGTGGTGCCATCTGGTTGAAATAAGGAGGGAAAGAAGAAGCAAAGTTATTGGAGATATTTTTGGCTAGTTGCCAGAAGTCACGAGGGGAGTTAGATCTTGAAAGGTTTTGATACTCTATTAATGAAGGAGTTTTTGGCTAGTTGGAGAACTGACTTGGTATGGTTCCGGGCAGAAATATAAAGTGCATGAGATTCTGGTGATGGTAGGCTTAAGAACCTTCTGTGGGTCACCTCTCTATCATGTATAGCACGAGAACAAGCTGTGTTAAACCAAAGTTTGGAAATATTAGGTCAAGAAAAAGGGTGAGGAATGTACGCCTCTATGCCAGACACTATCACCTCTGTTATGCGCTCAGCACACAAAGACGGGTCTCTGACACGGAAGCAATAGTCATTTCAAGGAAAATCAGCAAAATACCTCCTCAGGTCCCCCCAACCAAAAGAGGCAAAGCGCCAGAGGCACCTCCGCTTAGGGGGGATCCTGAGAAGGGACTGGAGCGATAGGACAAGATACAGATATGAGACTGTGATCGGAGGAGCCCAAAGGAGAAGAGAGGGTAACAGCATAAGCTGAAGGATTAGAGGTTAGGAAAAGGTCAAGAATGTTGGGCGTATCTCCAAGACGGTCAGGAATACGTGTAGGGTGCTGCACCAATTACTCTAGGTCGTGGAGGATAGCAAAGTTGAAGGCTAGTTCACCAGGATTGTCAGTGAAGGGAGAGGAAAGCCAAAGCTGGTGGTGAACATTGAAGTCTCCAAGAATGGAGATCTCTGCCAAAGGAAAGAGAATCAGAATGTGCTCCATTTTGGAAGTTAAGTAGTCAAAGAATTTTCTATAGTCTTAGGAGTTAGGTGAGAGGGATACAGCACAGATAAATTTAGTTTGAGAGTGACTCTGTTGTCGTAGCCAGATGGTGGAAAACTCGTAAGATTCAAGAGCGTGGGTGCGAGAGCACGTTAAGTCGTTGCTCTTCTGCTCTAAACATCTCTTCGCTAGTCAGCATTTCCTGCATGTTTTCCTGGGTGAAGACAGTTAAAAAATAACAATTCAGAATTTTACTACTCTTCTCCCCAGAATTAAGCAGCTCTCCATTTGCTACCCTTAATGGACCTATTGTTTTTCTATTATTCGTCCTATATACCTGATAAAATACCTTGGGGTCAGTTTTCGCCTGACTGGCTACCTTTAATTCATAATTGTTTTTAGCTTTCCTCGTTAACCTCCTGACTGTTCTAACTAATTAGTTATATTGTGGCATTAAAACCTCTTCCCCTGCCTTTAATCTCTTATATATACTTTTCTTCCTCACTATGTAATGTTTTATCCTAACAGTCATTCATTTAGGGTAATTTTTTCTGTGATCTTATTGTTCTGTAAGGGATGTTTGCTAACTGCCCTGTACGTAATTTATCAACGAAATATTTATACAACTCATCTACATTTACGCCTCCTAATCTTTTCATCTCGGCCCCATCCATCCTCTCCACTTCATCTTCTACTCGCCTTGACCTCACCTCGCCCATCTCAGTATGACCTGACCCTCCAACATACTCACACATATCTCCCCCTTCAAGATCTAACTCCCTCGTGACTTCTGGCATCTAGCCAAAAACATCTCCAATAATTTTACCTCTTCATCTTTCCCTCCTTTATTTCAACCTGATAGCACCACTGCCATCTCATCTATTTCTAAAGCTGAACTTTTCGTACCTTTGCTAAAAACTCCATCTTGGATGATTCAGGGCTTGTTCCTCCCTCTCCTCCACCCTCTGACTAGTTCATGCTACCCATTAAAATCCTTCGCATTAATGTTTCCCATGCCCTCGCTGGCCTAAACCCTTGGAAGGCTTATGGACCTTGTTCTCCAAAATTGTGCCTCAGTGCTTGTACCTCGCATAGTCAAACTCTTCTAACTCTGTTTATCAACATCTACCTTTCCCTCTTGCTGGGAGTTTGCCTACATAAAGTCTGTTCCTAAAAAGGGTGACTGTTTTAGTCCCTCAAACTACCGTCCAATTGGTTTAATTTCCTACCTATCTAAAGTTTTTTTATTTATTTATTTATTTATTTATTTATTTATTTTTTTTTTTATCCTCATCAGGAAGATTCTTAAACATTTGTCACTTCACAACCTCCTATCTGATTACCAGTATGATTTCCGTCAAGGCCGGTCTACTGGTGATCTTCTGGCTTTACTTATTGAATCTTGGTCATTCTCTTTCAGAGATTTTGATGAAATTTTTTGCTGTTGCCTTAGGCATATCAAAAGCTTTTGATAGAGCCTGGCACAAAGTTTTGATTTCCAAACTACCCTCCTACAGCATCTGTCCTTCTCTCTGTAACTTCATCTTAAGTTTCCTTTCTGACCATTCTATTGCTGCTGTGGTAGACAGTCACTGTTCTCCTAAATCTAACTAAGCAGTGGTGTCCCTCAGGGTTCTGTCCTGTTACCCAATCTCTTCTTATTATTCAACAATGATCTTCTAAACCAAACTTCTTGTCCTATCCACTCCTACGCTGATGATACCACCCTGCACTTTTCCACATCTTTTCATAAACGTTCAATCCTTCAGGAAGTAAACAGTTCACACAGGGATGCCACAGAACACCTGACTTTTGGTCTCTTTAAAATTTCTGATTGGGGCAGAGCAAACTTGGTATTGTTCATTGCTTCAAAAACTCAATTCCTCCATCTATCAACTCGACACAACCTTTCAGACAATTATCCCCTCTTCTTCAATGACACTCAACTGTCTCCATCTTCTAAAGTGAACATTCTCAGTCTGTCCTTTACTTGTAATCTATACTGGAAACCTCACATCTAATCTCTAGCTAAAACAGCTTCTATGAAGTTAGGTGTTCTGAGTCGTCTCCGCCAGTTTTTCTCACCCCCACCCCTGAGCTGTTAACTGTGTGTTGTAACCCAAGAACCAAGAAATAAAACATATACGAAGAAGGAAGAATGAGACAAGAATGAAGAAATTAAGAAATTAAGAAAAATAAGAAAATAGGAAGAATAAATGAGGGAAGAAGATGATAAACACGAAAGCAAGTACCAAGATTACAAGAAGCTATCACCACCCTGATAGAGAGGAGACGAGACGTGACCACCGAGGAGAACAAGATGCGGTGAGTCATCACAAGATTAGCAGCAGATTACAAGAAGAGATACCTAGGTGGCTATCACTAAATCAATATACAAGGGAAGCAGAAGTCGCCTGGAGAAAATGACGTGGACAAGATGGACAGCCAGCACACCGCAGGAAACTCCGCCTTCTTGTTCCCGATTAGAAGATGCGATTACCGAAGTTACTCTACAATGAACCTTATTTAAAGATAAGGGGAAATAAACTGTATGATCGAAGTATGGAAAAATAAATATAGTTACTTGAAAAGGACCTTACTGAAAGTATAGGAAAATTAACCGTATGATCGAAATATTAGAAAATAAATCTTATAGTAATGAAATCCTTTTTGGGGCAAAAGGTTACTCTAACATCACGTCTGTATTATGAGGTGTAGGAGACAGCAACAGACAGGAGACAGAGACAAGCTAGACAGAGTTGTCAGATCAGAGAGGGTCAAGATGGGCAAGCCGCCTGTCACAGTACCAGTGTGAAGAGCCACACAGTTGTAATACAGTCAGAGTAAAATGTTGGTGTTACATATTGAGGGACTGGGTAGGTGTAGGTTGTGTTTCCTTGTTGAATATTAGTTGCGAGGATGTGATTTATCGTTGAGTGTTAAATGTGTGAAGTGATATGATTCGGAAGTGTAATGTGAAGTGTTCGAGATATTTAACGAAATTTATTTGAAGAGAGATTAATCAATTTTCGTAGTTTTTCGTTGTTGTCGGAAGTTGTATATGATCGCATGAGTGTAAATATATGTACATAATACAAATTAAGTAACATTTAAAAAATCTAAACGCTTTCCCTTAAACCTACAAAAGTGTCTTAGAGATCAGGGACGCAGCAAGATCGTGCAACATAGCAACATAGAAGCACGACATCTGTAGAGGGGCCTTACCCGTCCATGTATGGAGTATGCTTCACATGTATGGGGTGGTTCCACTCGTACCGCTATTTTAGACAGGGTGGAATCAGAAGCTTTTCGTCTCATCAACTCCTCTCTTCTAACTGACTGTCTTCAGCCTCTCTCTCACCGCCGCAATGTTGCATCTCTAGCTATCTTCTACCGCTATTTTCATGCTAACTGCTCTTCCGATCTTGCTAACTGCATGCCTCCCCTCCTCCCGCGAACCTCGCTGCAGCAGCAGCAGCAGCAGCAGCAGCAGCAGTAGCAGCAGCAGCAGCAGCAGCAGCAGCAGCAGCAGCAGCAGCAGCAGTAGCAGCAATAGTAGTGGTGATAATACTAGCAGTAGTAGATACTTATTCAGGATTTATTGTGATGACTTAGAAAAACAGAAATAAGAAAGAAGAAAAAGAAAATGAAACAAAAGGAACAGAGTGAGAGCATTCCCAACTGAACAACATAACTTCTTAACAAATTTGTAAGAGAGAGAGAGAGAGAGAGAGAGAGAGAGAGAGAGAGAGAGAGAGAGAGAGGGAGAGAGAGAGAGAGAGAGAGATGAGAAGGTAAACAAGTAGATAATGATAACACTGAAGAGGAAACATTCATGCTTCAGTAAATGAGCTAAGTAATATAAATAAACAAGTACCCCAATAGAAAATAACAACGATAAATAAATATATAAACAGATAAATGTACAACTTCCTTACCCATGAACAGAGAAGAGACACAAGTAACACACACTTCATGATGTCTGAAGCTGAACTGAACATCTTATCGCATCCCGTGACTCCTCTCACCACACTACACTATAATGATTTAGCATTTGATGATTGCGCAGTGGTATTCATCCAACACCAACTATTCATATTCCTAACATCTACAGCTCATGTTCCAACTAAGTAAGAAAACCTTAACTGAAAAGCTGTAGAAAAGTCATTAAAGCGAGGATGGATAAAGATCGCTCTCTCAGAGCTTGAGGCGTCTCATCTTGGTTACTTTTTTACCATTCTAGTGAAGGAGACGTTTTCATGGTTGCCGCGATGGGACGACAGGTTACAATGGAAGTCATTGGTGTTTTCAAGGGTATTTTCATTAATTTGGTGCCAGCTTAACAGAGATTCTGCACCACCAGTGAGGAAGGATCAGTATTTTTTTTTTTTATGTGAAAAAATTCAGAAAGTCCTCTCTCTCTCTCTCTCTCTCTCTCTCTCCTTGCACCGATTAGAGGAAGTAGAGTTATCAGAGAACCACTTACCTCTGAGCGATAAAAAGGGCTTCGTTGTCCCCCTAGTGACAAGACAGACTAGGCCCAGGGTCAGGAGGGAAGAGAAAAAAAAAAAAATTAATTAATAAAAAATAAGACCTAAGAACTGATACATATGGAGCGTAAATTTACGAATATCACACTGATGGCCGAAGCAAGATTACACTGACTGGCTTTTCTAACACCTTTAATGTCACGTGTAAACCTGGAATAAAAAGCACCATCAAGGGAAGTCAGAGTACCGTGACGTATCACTGTCAATGGCACAACAATTGCCGTACTAAGGTAGGCGAGGCGTGTGGGGCAGGTGTCGGAGTCAGCAGTTGGAAATTGTACCGCACATAGCGTGGACCAAAGCGAATTGCTGCGTGGCGTGACCCGGTGTGGGTGCGTGCCTTTCTCAAGCCCGAGACCGCTTGTGGGTGAATGGAGGCAGGAACTGGCGTTGTGTGCAGTCAGTGGCAGGAGTGCCTGTCTCGCTGTCCGTCCTCGTTCTCCTACAAAGCCTCGTACTGCTTCGAGCCTCCCGGCTAGAAAAGGAGCGTTCAGGTTGAGTCCTCTGTACCCTGGGAGAGCAATGTGAACGATGCCTCGGTGCATTTCATAGGGGCACAAAACTTACAGCGATTTATACAGCAAGATGAACAGAAGAATAAAAAAAATAGAACATAGGATGGCTGAGTGTAAAGGCGCCGCCACAGCGGGACATGTGGCGCCACTCAGGGAGGAGGGCTGAGTGTGAAGACACCGCCACCGATTTACTCGATGTACAAAGGTTAGTTGATTTTCAGCCAGTAACAGAAGGGGAGGAAGGAAAACCATCCAATGAAGGAGGATAACTGACGAAGACCCGTGGACGGCGCCGACACCAGACACTTGGGAAACGATGATGGAAGGAGGAGGAGTATTTTTTTTTTTTTTTATGTAGGAAGGACAGTGGCCAAGGGCAACAAAAATCTAATAAAAAAAATGCCCACTGAAATGCCAGTCCCATAAAAGGGTCAAAGCAGTGGTCAAGAATTGATGAATAAGTGTCTTGAAACCTCCCTCTTGAAGGAATTCAAGTCATAGGATGGTGGAAATACAGAAGCAGGCAGGGAGTTCCAGAGTTTACCAGAGAAAGGGATGAATGATTGAGAATACTGGTTAACTCTTGCGTTAGAGAGGTGGACAGAATAGGGGTGAGAGAAAGAAGAAAGTCTTGTGCAGCGAGGCCGCAGAAGGAGGGGAGGCATGCAGTTAGCAAAATCAGAAGAGCAGTTAGCATGAAAACAGCTAGATATGCAACATTGCGGCGGTGAGAGAGAGGCTGAAGACAGTCAGTTAGAGGAGAGGAGTTGATGAGACGAAAAGCTTTTGATTCCACCCTGTCTAGAAGAGCAGTATGAGTGGAAACCCCCCAGACATGTGAAGCATACTCCATACATGGACGGATAAGGCCCTTGTACAGAGTTAGCAGCTGGGGGGGGTGAGAGAAACTGGCGGAGACGTCTCGGAACAGCTAACTTCATAGAAGCTGTTTTAGCTAGAGATAAGATGTAAAGTTTCCAGTTCAGATTATAAGTAAAGGACAGACCGAGGATGTTCAGTGTAGAAGAGGGGGACAGTTGAGTGTCACTGAAGAAGAGGGGATAGTTGTCTGGAAGGTTGTGTCGAGTTGATACATGGAGGAATTGAGTTTTTGAGGCATTGAACAATACCAAGTTTGATCTGCTCCAATCAGAAATTTTAAAAAGATCAGAAGTCAGGCGTTCTGTGGCTTCCCTGCGTGAAATGTTTACCTCCTGAAGGGTTGGACGTCTATGAAAAGACGTGGAAAAGTGCAGGGTGGTATCATCAGCGTAGGAGTTTGGTTTAGAAGATCATTAATGAATAATAAGAAGAGAGTGGGTGACAGGACAGAACCCTGAGGAACACCACTGTTAATAGATTTAGGAGAAGAACAGTGACCGTCTACCACAGCAGCAATAGAACGGTCAGAAAGGAAACTTGAGATGAAGTTACAGAGAGAAGGATAGAAACCGTAAGAGGGTAGTTTGGAAATCAAAGCTTTGTGCCAGACTCTATCAAAGGCTTTTGATATGTCCAAGGCAACAGCAAAAGTTTCACCAAAATCTCTAAAAGAGGATGACCAAGACTCAGTAAGGAAAGCCAGAAGATCACCAGTAGAGCGGCCTTGACGGAACCCATACTGGCGATCAGATAGAAGGTTGTGAAGTGATAGATGTTTAAGAATCTTCCTGTTGAGGATAGATTCAAAAACTTTAGATAGGCAGGAAATTAAAGCAATAGGACGGTAGTTTGAGGGATTAGAACGGTCACCCTTTTTAGGAACAGGTTGAATTTAGGCAAACTTCCAGCAAGAAGGAAAGGTAGATATTGACAGACAGAGCTGAAAGAGTTTGACTAGGCAATGTGCAAGCACGGAGGCACAGTTTCGGAGAACAATAGGAGGGACCCCATCAGGTCCATAAGCCTTCCGAGGGTTTAGGCCAGCGAGGGCATGGAAAACATCATTGCGAAGAATTTTAATACGTGGCATGAAGTAGTCAGAGGGTGGAGGAGAGGGAGGAACAAGCCCAGAATCGTCCAAGGTAGCGTTTTTAGCAAAGGTTTGAGCAAAGAGTTCAGCTTTAGAAATAGATGTGATAGCAGTGGTGCCATCTGGTTGAAGTAGAGGAGGGAAAGAAGAAGAAGAAAAGTTATTGGAGATATTTTTGGCTAGATGCCAAACCTCTAAACCAAGGTTTAGAAGGTTTAGGACGAGAAAAAGAGTGAGGAATGTATGCCTCCATGCCAGACACTATCACCTCTGTTATGCGCTCAGCACACAAAGACGGGTCTCTGACACGGAAGCAGTAGTCATTCCAAGGAAAAATCAGCAAAATACCTCCTCAGGTCCCCCCAACTAGCAGAGGCAAAACGCCAGAGGCACCTTCGCTTAGGGGGATCCTGAGGAGGGATTGGAGTGATAGGACAAGATAAAGATATGAGACTGTGATCGGAGGAGCCCAACGGAGAAGAAAGGGTGACAGCATAAGCAGAAGGATTAGAGGTCAGGAAAAGGTCAAGAATGTTGGGCGTATCTCCAAGACGGTCAGGAATACGAGTCGGGTGTTGCACCAATTGCTCTAGGTCATGGAGGATAGCAAAGTTGTAGGCTAGTTCACCAGGATGGTCAGTGAAAGGAGAGGAAAGCCAAAGCTGGTGGTGTTCCGGTGTGGTTTTGAATTATCAATTACCACTGGACACTGTTCATTAGTTTCTTACCTTTATATAATAGGTAAAGTCACTCTTGATGAGTTTCTGTGGTTTTCAGGTGAATGTCAAAGGTGAACGTATAAAAATAGGTATATTTAGATATATGTACAGAGTTCTGGAGAAGGGTGTGGCGCGTACGGGACAACGGATGTCCTCTGCGTGGTACAGCGTTACACCCTGGCAAGAGACTGCCGAAGCCGGCACAAGGGACGCTTAGCGCCTTCAAAAGTGCTGACATTAGAAATAGGGGCGGGTTGACCGCACTCACAGTACATGAATATATTCATAATTATTACTCTCTAATTACATAAATAAGGCAAAGGAAAAGCTACTTATAGCTAAGAGTAATACATGCCAAAATACATTAGAGAGAGATTAACTATGGAGAATACTTAGATACTGTAATGTAGGTGCTACCGATTACTTATCGATAGCAATAAAAGGAGTATGGAAAGTTCCATGGTGTGTGTGTGACGTAGGGTGGCGTGATCATATCCGCCCCACCCTTATGCGCCAACACCCACTATTTGCACTTATGCATATATGTATACATACACTTATATTGCTAATCAAGCAAGGCATTATAAATACAATACACATTATTATTAATTATGTGACACCGTTACATCGCTCGGTCACCTACTTGACGCGTCCTCGCGAATACAGTGTACCTAACCATGTTATGTGTATGAAACTCCTTCATTAAGACGTTTACGTCTACTATCAAGATATATATACAAATTTAAGGCTTTCCTAACACACACATATAAGAATATTAACAAAAACATTAAAATAAGGCAAGGTGTCAGGATACTTGGATAGAGAATCCCAGGTTTCAGATATACTGGCAAGGATGTCTCTAGAGCCTCTGAAAACTCTTCTGTGTTTGAGAAGGAAAGAGTGGATAAGGAGTTTGTTATAAAAGAAATCCTTGACTTTGTCAAATTCTCCAGGGAAGTAACAGGGAAAACTCTATATGAAAGGTCTGTCGTAAAAGCTAAATTAATCCTAGAAGGGTAAGTGGTTAGTTTACTAGAACGTACATGACAAGCATCTTGTACTGCATAATGTCCTATAACCTCCTCATAAGTGGTCCCTTCTGGGCAAGTCACTGAGACGTAAAAGTTTTCTGTGAAATAAAAGTAATGATATCCATGAAAATTGCAATGGAAAATAGGTTTTGAAACCACATGCTTGTATGGACAGAGTGTTAGAGCTGCAGACGCCTCTGAACGTGTCAAGACGACTTCACAAATACCTTTTACTACAGGTAAGAAAGCAAATTGGATACTTGAACAATGGTACAAATGCAAGTATGAAGATTTACAACGTTTTAATTCAGTTAAATCTCCAATTGTATATAATGAAAAATCCTTGGCTATTAGCACTAAGGAAGGATTCATGTCCAGTGTCATCACAGAATTATTAACGGAAAATGGAAAAGGTTTAATCTCATAGGCCTCAAAATGATCCTGAGATTTAAAAGGTATGTTTACAATTATTGCATCTGTGGTCAAGGTAGCTTCCAGCAATGGGTAGTAATACTGGATCATGTCCGCTGCATACACTGGTGTCAATTTGTAGGTTGACTGACCAATTTCTATTGTGTGAAGCAAATCCTCTACAGGAAATAGTGAAGTTGTTACCCTGCCATTGACAGCATCCACCATGTTGCGAATTATCGCTTCATTAATGGAGAGAACTGAACCCAAGGAAGCTTCAAATACATGCAAAGCTTGATCTATAACCACAACGTGATTTATCACATCTAAACTATGTAAGGCATTATCAAGCACAGTTGTTAAATCATTTGAATACTGTAATAACTCATTGAGATTAGTTTCAAATTTAACTATTTTATTGTGATGTAGGTTCAGGACCTTCTTATTAGTAGCTTCAACCGTTATTAGTTGATCATAATGTTTCCTTAAATCCTGTACATCCTCGTCCAAGGCGGTGCCAAAAAGATATTGAGACAGTTGTCCCAACCCATTTATGAGTCCTCTTTTGGTACGAGCGTGCACTGGATGAAGGTTGTAGTCCTGCTGAGATTGGTTCAATTTCCCGTGTAAGAATTCTACCCTTGCTTTTAAAGCTTTGATTATGGTTTGTGAGAAAACTTGTGTCTGGCTATGCGTTTCATCAGCAAGTAAGGATTCCACTTCCTGTAAGGAGTTATCCAAAGTTTCTGAGACAGCGTCGAGGTCCGAAGTTACGGAAAATAAGGTAGAAAAAGGATATCGAACCAGAAGAACATCTTCTATTAAGGTTACTTCCCCAAGATGTGTGGTGAGAGCCCCCGGTTTGATATGCAACGCAGTGGACGCTTGTAGCACTTGCAGCATGCTCAAGAAGGTAACCAGGAGGCCCAGTGCCATCTGTAAGTAATGCAGGCAATTAGCTGCGTGAGCGAAGGTTATACCTATGCGTCTTTATAGTATTAGTAGAATTAAGGTTTGTAACCTGATCAGTAGTACTCTCTGTTGATGACTGGAGCTGAGCGTTAGTCTTCACAAGCCGATCACTATGTACTATCTCAGCAGTGTTAATCTCTCTCTAATGTATTTTGGCATGTATTACTCTTAGCTATAAGTAGCTTTTCCTTTGCCTTATTTATGTAATTAGAGAGTAATAATTATGAATATATTCATGTACTGTGAGTGCGGTCAACCCGCCCCTATTTCTAATGTCAGCACTTTTGAAGGCGCTAAGCGTCCCTTGTGCCGGCTTCGGCAGTCTCTTGCCAGGGTGTAACGCTGTACCACGCAGAGGACATCCGTTGTCCCGTACGCGCCACACCCTTCTCCAGAACTCTGTACATATATCTAAATATACCTATTTTTATACGTTCACCTTTGACATTCACCTGAAAACCACAGAAACTCATCAAGAGTGACTTTACCTATTATATAAAGGTAAGAAACTAATGAACAGTGTCCAGTGGTAATTGATAATTCAAAACCACACCGGAACATTTGGTGGCAGCTTAATGAGATACGAATAACTAACTCCAGTGCCAAGAGCAATAACAATAAACAGTGGTTGAAAGTGAAGTGGTGAACGGACACAGTGAACGGAGAAAACGGCAAACAGTGGCAAGGTAGTGAGGAGAGCAGAGGAGCGAGCCGGCGTTGTTTACAGAACTTACGCTGACACACCAAAACACTCGCACCAAGCCAAGAGCGACGCACCTAACGGTCTCGCCTTACTCACCCAGCCTGCCACTCCCAAGATTCACTTCTCTTTGTTATTAAAGGAGGAGACTTAAAAGACTCGAGGAGAAACCTAACAATTCTTTGGTTTCCCCTCGGTCTAATTATTCGTCGTAGATTCTCGGCGAAGACATCATCGGCGCAGACATTCTCGGCGCAGACCAACACATCTTCCACCTGCAGGAATCCTGCAGGATTCTACAAGAACACTACTATCCTAAGAGGAGCTTCCCAAGACGGAAGGAGTCTTCCTAAGAAGATATATATATATATTTTTTTTTTAAGTGTGAATTTCTCCGGCTACAGTCGTGAGTACAGACACTTAGTGGTACACCACACCAATATTAAATAAAACACTTGTGGTAACGCAAACACTGTTAGGGTTCATGTATAACTCACCTATTTCAGTGATGTTATTTATGTGGAAATTAAAATAATTTAGTTTGCCTCTTAAACACCGTTTTCTTTTTCTGCTGGACGGAGCGCTCGCTCTCGTTTTCTTTTAAGTGTTCAGGGATAACTAGGATAATTCCATTTCTGTCCCTAACCCTTCAATTCTGTTAAAATTTTCACACTTCTCAAAATACTAACCATTCATCCTTTAAGAGTGGAAACGCCTTTGGACGATGGAAACGTAATTTAAGTGTGTAATTAATACCTAATTAAGATAGTAATAATACTACATTTATGGCTAAAGCTGAGAAGTTAGCTGAAATCTATGAACTGGAGTGTCATTTCCAAGCGGATAATAGTGACACTAGATCATCAGAAGCACTATCAACGGAACCAAAAGCCACTACAGTGGAAAATACCGTGCCTCATGAGGACGGAAACGTGTTGATTACAAGATCAGGGAATAAATACCCATCATTATCAGCAGCAACCATGGCTAATCCTAATGCTTCTGCTTCAACCTCTACTGGCTCTCCTTATGCCTTGCATGCATCTACTACACTTAAGGTACTTCCTATTCCTGAAACAATATCAGCATTTCGCGGAGAAAACCCGCAAGAAAGGGCTCACGATTTCATCCGTTTGTGTGAGGATGTTATGACAAGAGCAAATACTATCACCGATGAAGACAAGATCTCTTTCGTCAGATCTAAATTGGCTGGAGAAGCAGCACACATGATGAATACCAGCGCTTTTAGTCCGCTTGAAATAGGGACTAGTTATGCAAATTTCAAGAAAAATTTCTTGAACATTTTTGGGGGTAAGAGTCAAACTGACCTCATGGTACTAGCCTCCAAAGTGGGTCTTAGATTTGCAGCTGAAATTAACTCTATTCATGAAATGAAAGCCTTAATCCCTACCCACCAGTTCGTAACGGACTTCATGGATGTCTTACGACTTAACAACTGGTTCCAAGGAAACAGTATGACAGAAACAAATTTCAGAAGACTTCTGGAATTCATCTTTTACATATCATTGGTGAATGGGGAAGTGAAGAAAACCGCAAGTCATTTTCGCTTTAAACCGGGAGACACAGTAGCTGACCTTGCAGTCCTGATTCGGGAGAAAAGAGGGCTATCTGGTGCCTCTCCGGAAACTCAAACCTCATTGGTTGCTCCACTCATGGATGACGACCAATCTCAACCTTGTGCGGCAGCCATGGCGAGGCCTGGAAATGTCTGTTCGTACTGCCATAAAATAGGTCATGTTGAAAAAAGATGTTATAAGAAACAAAAGGACCAGAAATTGGCAGCAAATAAATCCGACTTGGAGAACAAAACAAAAGGGGGTAATCTCTCTGTTAGACCAAAACCAGGTGCATCGCCCCAAGTGAAAACTGGTAGGACAAGATCCTACAGGGACGTCGCTACCCAATACTGCCTCATACATGGCCAGTGTAAACACTCATCAGAGCAATGTAAAGATATAATCAATATGAGAATTGAAAAACAGGCCAGAGCTAACCTGAACAGTACAAGGCAGTCGGGGGAAGACCAGCGCACAGTAGTAAACAAACCCGACTAAAACATCTAAATGCGCAAGACGCTGAGGCAGCAGATTCTTCTGACATGTCAGTGCATTCAACCATAAATGCTGCCAACAACCAAACAGACATAATGGCATTACTAACTAGGGTAGGTAAGCATCGCTTATCTTTGGCTGTAGACACTGGAGCCACAGTAAACGTGATCTCTGAAGAATCTTACAAGATTCTGAAACGGAATTCACGCGGTGGTAAATGGATACTCCGTCCAAGTGACTTGAATCTTTCTGGTGTCACAGGGTCAGCCCTGAAAATCTTAGGAAAAATTTCCTTACCAATAAGTCTATCTAAGCATACTCAGCTTATTCAAACTGATTTCTATGTAGTCAGTAACTTTAAACTTCCTTCTGACGGCTTATTAGGGCTAAGAGCCATGAAGTCTCACCAGATAGTAATCTATCCAAAGCAAAATACAGTCATGTACTGCGGACGACATCTGGAAGGGATGAAACATCCTGCACCTTTGGTTTCCAGGCAACCCAGAAACGGTTCTTTATCACGGAAGGGACAAAGATCCAATGGGGAGCCTCAAACGATTCCATCTGTCCGGTCTCCTACGAGAGATAAGGATATAACAGAAGCATGGAGGGAAGCAAAAGCAATTGTCAATGCCAGTTATGACATTCCTGCTCGTGTGGCAAAACGGATTACAATTCGTGTTCCAGAAGCTCCTGTAGGCAGTGACATCTGTCTTGAAGGTATAGGTAATGTTAGGCGATTGGCTGTTGAATCGACTCTTTCCACAATTAGAAAGGGTCATGTCACTGATGCTTTGGTGGTGAACACTACTGGAAGTTCTGTAAGGATCAAACAAGGTCTTTTCCTTGGAAAGTGCCTGGTTTATGACAAGAAAGTGGTACCAGAACCCAGTATTCTGCCTGGAGCCTGCGTCTCTTCGGTGAGTCAGTCTGCTGTTGACACCGAGCTGGGGTAGGCGCCAACCCTATGTTCGTTTGTCAATGTTGTGGACTACCCCGAAATGAGGCCCGCGCTCTTGGACTTATTGGGGAAGTATCGCAATGTCCTGGCACTACCTGGAGAATCCTTAGGTGTGACCGATCGAGCGGAACACCACATTAGGTTAAAACCAAACACTAAGCCAGTATATATACCAGCTTATCGTCTTCCTCATAGTCAGAGGGCGACTGTAGATGACATGATTCATGACATGATTGACAAGGGAGTGATTCAAGAATCGTGCTCTCCTTGGAATTCACCAATCTTTTTGGTTCCCAAGAAAGATAAATCTTTCAGGCCGGTAATCGACTTCCGGCGGGTTAATGATGTCACAGTGGATGATCATTATCCTTTACCTGTCCTGAGCGACCTTCTAATGTCCTTAGGTCGTGGAAACAAAATTTTCTCTAGTTTAGACCTGTTGTCAGGATACTGGCAGGTTCCCTTAGCCCCCACTTCACGGGAAATAACGGCGTTCAGTACGCCTAGTGGCCATTACGAATGGTTACGCATGCCTTTTGGATTAAAATCCGCTCCTTTAACATTCCAGAGAATGATTAACAACATTTTCACGGGTTTACTTGGCAAAACCGTGTTTGCATACCTGGATGATATAATCATCGCTAGTAAGGATCAAGAATCCCATCTGGAGAGTTTAAAATTAGTCCTCCAGAAGCTTGAAGAAGCTGGACTTAAAGCAAAGCTTTCTAAATGTGAATTTCTAAAAGCCAAAATAAAATTCCTTGGCCATGTAGTCGATGGTGAAGGAATCCACACGGTGGATGAAAAGGTCATAGCTGTACAGAAGTTTCCTCAACCTAAATCGGTGGAGAATGTCAGATCTTTCCTAGGTCTTGCGGGATATTACCGTCCTTTCATCAAGAATTTTGCGGCAATTGCATCCCCACTTACTAAACTCCTTAAAAAGGATGTTGCTTTCCATTGGGAGGCTGCTCATGAACAAAGTTTCAATGAATTAAAATCACTATTAACAAATGCACCTGTACTTGCTTTCCCAGAGCATTCAGAGCCGTTCATTATTTGCACGGATGCTTCTTCTCTAGGACTGGGAGCAGTACTGATGCAGACAGATGCCAGAGGCAAAAACTATGTAATAGCATATGCAAGTCGTGTGCTTAATCCAGCAGAGTCTAATTACTCTGTCACTCATCAAGAAACACTTGCTGTAGTTTGGGCTTTAAAACATTTTAAGGACATTATCCTTGGATATCCAATTACAGTCTACACGGATCATGCACCCGTAATTGAACTTTTCAAAGGGAAAAATTTAACTGGACGAGTGGCAAGATGGTACTGTACCATGCAGGAATTTGCTCCAGTAGTCAAGTACTTGCCAGGTCGTGCTAATGTAGTAGCCGACGCACTTTCACGAAATGTGCCTGTGGGAGCTGTCAGTGACTCGATCCCTGTAAATAACTTCACCTTGAAGGAATTAAGTAAAGCACAGCGAGAGCATGAAATATGGTCTAAGGTCATACATGCTCTGGAGTCAGGCGAAGAAGATAATCTTCCACGTCTACATATACCATTCTCTCAATTTTTCATGTCACCAGACAATGTTCTGTGTCGACATAATCCCCAAATGGGAGAGTCTAGTAAACAACACATCATTCCTGAGAGTTTAGTCCATGTCATACTTATCTTAGTGCACGACATGCCAAGTGCAGGACATCCAGGAAGAGAGCGAACTCTACAAGCAGCGCGTAAAAGCTATTATTGGCCTACCATGCGCACTGACATAGAAGATTATGTTGCCAGGTGTATATCATGTGCAAAGCACAAGGGTGCGGTAAAAGGACCAGCCCCAATACTGGAATATCCACTACCTGAGCGACCTTGGGACATTGTCTCCATTGATCTTCTTCAATTACCCAAAAGTCAAAATGACTCGCAGTATCTACTTGTGTGTGTAGACCATTTTTCAAGGTTCGTGGTTCTCTCACCTTTAAAGGAAAAATCTGCTAAATATGTAGCGCATGCGCTAGTAACTAAGTTGTTTTGTCCATACTCAGCACCACGAGTGTTGTTAAGTGATAATGGATCTGAATTTCGCAATGAAATCTTACAAGGTATATGTACACAGTACAACATTAAACACACATACACTGTGGCTTACCATCCTTCTTCAAACGGACTAGTAGAAAGAGCAAACAGGAAAATCCTGGAGGTTCTTCGTCCAGTTGTAAACAGTCTCCATGATGACTGGGAGGACTGGTTACCACACGTTGGTGCCTGCATTAACAGTTCAATGTGTGAAAGTACTGGGAAATCCCCACATTATATATTATATGGTGAAGATAAAAATCTTCCTTATGATTTGTTGGCAAGTCCACAAACTCCAGTATACAACGTAGATGACTATGTTAAACAACATACTCGTATGCATGTTTTCAAGGACATTCATGCTAAAGTCCGAAGTAGGCTACAAGCTTCTAGGGCAGAAATGATGGCTAGGCAACACAAGCGTGCGACCCCTGTCACGATACAGGTTGGAGACACAGTTAAAGTTCGTTATCCGTACAGGACCTCCAAACTCTCCCCTACATTTAGTGGTCCATGCTCGGTTGTCCGCCAGTTACATGGTAACAAATTTGAGGTGCATGACCCTCTTTCTTAACTATGGAGAATACTTAGATACTGTAATGTAGGTGCTACCGATTACTTATCGATAGCAATAAAAGGAGTATGGAAAGTTCCATGGTGTGTGTGTGTGACGTAGGGTGGCGTGATCATATCCGCCCCACCCTTATGCGCCAACACCCACTATTTGCAATTATGCATATATGTATACATACACTTATATTGCTAATCAAGCAAGGCATTATAAATACAATACACATTATTATTAATTATGTGACACCGTTACAGTGGTGAACATTGAAGTCTCCAAGAATGGAGATCTCTGCAAAAGGGAAGAGGGTCAGAATGTGCTCCACTTTGGAAGTTAAGTAGTCAAAGAATTTCTTATAGTCAGAGGAGTTAGGTGAGAGGTATACAGCACAGATAAATTTAGTATGAGAGTGACTCTGTAGTCGTAGCCAGATGGTGGAAAACTCGGAAGATTCAAGAGCGTGGGCACGAGAGCAGGTTAAGTCATTGCGCACATAAACGCAGCATCCAGCTTTGGATCGAAAATGAGGATAGAGAAAGTAGGAGGGAACAGAAAAGGGGCTACTGTCAGTTGCCTCAGACACCTGAGTTTCAGTGAGGAAAAGAAGATGAGGTTTACAAGAGGAGAGGTGGTGTTCTACAGATTGAAAATTAGATCTTAGACCGCGAATGTTGCAGAAGTTAATGAAGAAAAAGTTGAGGGGGGTGTCAAGACACTTAGGGTCGTCGACAGAAAGGCAGTCCGACCTGGGGACATTTATGGTCCCCTCCCCAGATGGGGACTCCGAGGCTGGTGTAGGAGCCGCCATGATGATTTTAAAATTTCTGAGTGAAGGGTGTGTGTGTTATTAGGTGCTTGTAGTTTTGTGTGGAGGAAGAGAGTTGTCTTTAGAGGGCAGGCTGTGACTGCCCCCTTGTGTTGTGAGACACAAAGGGAAACGTTCAGTGAGGTCACAGCTGGGTTTAATGATAAGTTCACAGCACCCCCTCAACAGTGCTTTAGACCTCACTGGGAGTAATTATCGTTTCGGCAGGTGTCTACTGCCTCCTCCTGTATAGTGGTAGTAGTAATAGTAGTAGTAGTAGTAGTAGTAGGAGGAGGAGGAGGAGGAGTAGTAGTAGTAGTAGTAGTAGCAGTTGCTGTTGTTGTTGTTGTTGTATCAGCAGCAGCAGCAGCAGCAGCAGCAGCAGCAGCAGCAGCAGAAGAAGAAGAAGAAGAAGAAGAAGAAGAAGAAGAAGAAGATGTAGGACGAAGAAGAAGAAGAAGAAGAAGACGTAGGACGAAGAAGAAGAAGACGAAGATGTAGGAAGAAGAAAAAAAAGACGAAGATGTAGGAAGAAGAAGAAGACGAAGATGTAAGAAGAAGAAGAAGAAAAAGAAGAAGGCGAAAATGTAGGAAGAAGAAGAAGACGAAGATGTAGGAAGAACAAAAAGAAGATGAAAATGTAGGAAGAAGAAGAAGAAGAAGACGAAGATGGAAGAAGAAGAAGAAGAAGAAGAAGAAGAAGAAGAAGAAGAAGAAGAAGAAGAAGAAGACGAAGATGTAGAAAGAAGAAGAAGAAGACGAAGAAGAAGAAGGACGAAGAAGAAGAAGAAGAAGACGACGAAGATGTAGAAAGAAGAAGAAGAAGAAGACGAAGACGTAGGAAGAAGAAGAAGAAGAAAAAGAAGAAGAAGAAGAAGAAGAAGAAGAAGAAGAAGAAGAAGAAGAAGAAGAAGAAGAAGAAGAAGAAGAAGAAGAAGAAGAAGAAGAAGAAGAAGAAGAAGAAGAAGAAGAAGAAGAAGAAGAAGAAGAAGAAGAAGAAGAAGAAGAAGAAGAAGAAGAAGAAGAAGAAGAAGAAGAAGAAGAAGAAGAAGAAGAAGAAGACGAAGATGTAGGAAGAAGAAGAAGAAGACGAAGATGTAAGAAGAAGAAGAAGACGAAGTAGGAAGAAGAAGAAGATGTAGGAGGAAGAAGAAGAAGAAGAAGAAGAAGAAGAAGAAGAAGAAGAAGAAGAAGAAGAAGAAGAAGAAGAAGATGTAGGAAGAAGAAGAAAACGAAGATGTAAGAAGAAGAAAAAGAAGAAGACGAAGATGTAGGAAGAAGAAGAAGATGTAGGAAGAAGAAGAAGAAGAAGAAGAAGAAGAAGAAGAAGAAGAAGAAGAAGAAGAAGAAGAAGAAGAAGAAGAAGAAGATGTAGGAAGAAGAAGAAAACGAAGATGTAAGAAGAAGAAGAAGAAGAAGACGAAGATGTAGGAAGAAGAAGAAGATGTAGGAAGAAGAAGAAGAAGAAGAAGAAGAAGAAGAAGAAGAAGAAGAGAAATACAAAGGAAAGAACAGATAGCAACAGCCCTACTGGGCCTAACGAGGCTGTCTGTGTGACTATACTGCCATTTCAGATTCTATGAGTAAGAGGTGAGAGGACAGCAAGGGTGAAGGAAGGAACACCACGCAGCATGGAGAAACAGTTATAGAGTGTGACAGGAAAAGTTGAAAGCCAAACACGTTACCCTCTCTGACACTGGAAGAAAAAAAGAAGTAGGAACGAAGAAAGTTATTCGAGGGGTTGATGCGAGGCGCTTATTTCATTTATCCTTAAAAATTTCTAGCTTGTGCCTATTTACTACATGTACTGGGGAAGAGTTTTAAATATTAACGATTCTATTAAAGAAAAGTGTTTAAGTTCATCTGATCTAAATCACCTGCATGTGATCTTATAACCATTACGAGTGGTTAGAATTGTCAATAATGACAGAGCTGTTAATGTTAACGTTATCAAAGCAGAGAAACATTTTTAATAGGTCTATTAAATCCCTACGCATCCTACGCTCCTCTAAGCTGGTTAGTTAAGTTCCCTCAAGCTTCTTTTGTATGGTTTGTTTTGCAGTCATGGGATCATCTTAACTTTTCTTTGTACTCTCTCCAGCTTGTCCAGATCTCTCCCATAATAGGATGACCAAAACTGAACGCAGTATTCAAGATGAGGTCGGACAAATTCATTTAAAAAGTGAAGATTACTCTTTCTGGCTCGAATTCAAAGGTTCTCCCAATAAACCCAATCAATTTATTCACTGTCTTAACAACTGTGCAATGCTTACTTGATTTAAGGTCTGAGGCAACCTTTACTTCTCAATCTTTCTCTTCGTTATTTTTGTATCAGGCGCTGTCCCCTCCAAACGACCCTCCATCATTTGCCTTCCTGAAGAAGACAGGACAACTACCACGCCTGTGATGCCCTCACAGGTCTCTATCAGGGCTCATATGATCCCCATAGGATCATCGCAGCCCCACAACATCAAGACCAATTTTGAGAACCTCGGAGCCATTCAGTGAGTATTTTACAGTCACTGTTACTCCCAATATGCAACACTTTACATTTAATGACGCTGAATCTCATCTTCCACTTATCTGACCAAGTGGCTGAGCGGTCGAGGTCGGATTATAATTTCCTTTTGTCATCTGTTGTTGTTACTTTTCTTTATTTTAGTATTGTCAGCAAACTTACATATCTTACAGGTGAAGACCTCACTGACAGATGAAGAGGAGGAGGAGGAGGAGGAGGAGGAGGAGGAGGAGGAGGAGAGTATGTTATCTCCTTTTCAAGATAAGGCTTGATTAATTGGTGACGCTACAATTAATGCAATCTCTACTACTTAACACAGAGATGAACCATCCTCACCAGGTGTTTCATTCAAGACCCCTTACAAAGGCTACATGTAAGCCCCCAAACCTTCCCGGCTTTCCATGCCTTATCATTTCTACTCATATACACTCCTGTTCTCTCTACCTAACCAATGCAAGAGTTAACCAGAATCTTCGCTCTTTCATCCCTTTGAACTTGTTGACTCAGGAACTCTATATCCGCTTCTGTTTTCCCTTAAAGCACCAAGACACCTCCAAAACTAAACTGACCGTTCATTTGGAAGAAAAAAAAAAAAAAGAAAAAAAAAAAGAAAAAAAAGAAAAAGGAATTTTTTTTATTTTATTTATTTTTTTTGAGAGCAGGATTTTTTCTACTTATGATTATTTTTTACAATCTACTTCTGGCCTCCCAACTTCTCCCATTACCATCAACATTACAGTTCTCAAAGGGCAAATGAGGCAATACTGCGTACATACACCCTAGTACTACCACTACAATACTCCGCCATTACAGGTGAGGTCCCCTCGCCCTGTGCCACCCTCACCGCACCTGCCTACCAGCGCAGGGGTACCCAGGTAAGCCAGCGCAGCTTAATCTCGCCAGCGCCAGCGTTGTCCTCGTTCAGGGTCAGCCACAGCTTACGTGGGTCACCTGTCCTTGGTTGCTGCAATTAGAAGACTCCAGATGTACTACTGTAGTACAGGTAAGGACTGAAAGGCCTCACCTGACCTCAGACAGATGAGTTATTCACTAACCTGCTCTTTAATTTATGCGCGTTTGTTTATTCGTTTATTTCACTGCTCTAAATTTATCAATTTCAAATTAATAATAATAGCAACGACAACGGCAGTAATAATAATAATGATAATAACAATAATAATAATAATGAAAATGAATTAATAAAGCAATAATAATAATAATAATAATTACAATAATAATAATAATAATAATAATAATAATAATAATAATAATAAGGAAAATTATAACTGATAATGTAACATCAGCAGCAAGAAGAATAAAGCAAGAGAAAAAAATTGCGTCATGCTGTGTAATACTGACTATGCCACGTGGCCACTCGCCCACCTGCGGGCTGGGGAGCGCGGGACGAGATGGTGTCCCCTACTCCCCTTTTTGTCCCAATCGTTGAAGCGTGGCAGTTGTTTTAGACTGACGCGCAGGAGAGTGCTGACTAGATCGGGGGATAACAGAGGACCTAATACATTTACTTATACACATTACTTTAGCGAGTGAATTAAGGGTAGATAGGTTCCCACTGTGGTGTTAGGTTGAGAATATGTGAGGCTTGTTGCTCTGAGCACTCGATAACCAAGGCCTTCGCCTGGCTTCACCCAGTGTCCCTAGTGTCTTGACGTGATGTCTCGTATCCTGTGAGCAGAGTTGAGAGCGGTCCACTGACCATTTCAGACCTGTCTGTTGCTGTTTCCTCGTGTCTTGAGTGTATCTTCGTTAAATGCTACTAGTACGGCGCAAAGGGCAAGAGGATTACGCCGTATTTTCCGCCAAGTTACAGATGTCTGCTCTCTTCCTAGGCCCCTCCACCAGCGGTATTGGGGATGTGAGCCTGTCCTTGGAAGACTGTAGATAAGCTGTTCTTGAGCCAGAGAATATAACATCCTGCTGGGCATGGGTGGCCAGCACTGTGGGAGGTAGTCCACAGGGTATCATACCCTTATTCGGTGTGTCGTCTTCACTGCCCGAGCTCCCTAGCAGGTGGCTTGGCGAGTTCTTACTCAGCTTGTGGAATAAGTTGGCATTCGTTATATCTCCTTCCCGATTGGTGGTGAAACAGGGTGACGACCTATTGAAGCTTGACAGCTGTTTACTACCAGTAGGTGCCTGGATTGGTCTTGCACTAGGCTATGAAGAAAGAAGATAGTCTAGGGAGAAGCTGAACCAACATAGTGGGGGCTGTTAAAAGGGGCTGGATCTGGCCGTAACAATACACACAGACAGTATGAACACGACCAGACAGATAGACAGACAGCATGAACGCAACAGACCATCTCACACCTTGGGACAGAAGGTGAATCCCTGCATGGGCTCGGGCGTGTTGCCATGCGAATCCCGCCCCAGCAAGATGTTGGTGATGAAGCACGGTCCCATCTGTAGGGCGAGGAAACAAACACCAAGTATCATATTGTATTCTGAAATTATTTTGTGCCGCATCCCGACTATTTTCAAAGGCCATGGAAATGATGAGCTGGGTTATCAAGAGTGTTCTCCTATTAATAATTCAGAGATCATGTTAATCTATCACTAGAATTATAAAAACATCCTTAAAACCCCGTGTAACTTTAACTAGGGTCTTTTGAATGTAGTCGGGGTGCAGGGAAATGTCTCAGAAAATGGCCTCAGGATTGTGATAACTCCATCTGTTCCAGGTCATGTGGCATCCTATTTGAGATAATAATTTCCTCTTGTAGTAACATTTTTTTTCCTTTAAACCTACACCAAGCTTGAACTCGTTAATTCTTTTCTATCTTGATTGTTGTGAAAGTGCTACGTGGCCAGCTCTGCTATGCTTAAGCATAGGGTGGTCCATGAGACTCGTCTTCCACCAGGGGCCGACAGAGCAAAGTGAGTCATGTGCATGTACGAGTGTGTGGTGCAATTTTGGGCCATTGCCGGGCAGGTAAATGCTATGTTGGACCATATTCTGAAATGCTCCTGCTTTGCACCTCGACTATTTTCAGAAGGCTCAAGTTGAAATTATACAAGTTTTTTTTAAAGCTGTTTCCACGATCATAGTGAAAGATAAGATTTCTACTTTATGAACAGGAGAAACTCTTGAGAACCTGGATAACCATCTCTGTGCCTTTGAAAACACTCGTGGTGAGAGAGCAAAGCGTTTCTGAATACGGGCCATTGAAAGCTCTTAATGACTAACTCTAAGGGTGAAGCACATCGAGTTTATGTCTCTTCCTCCTACTAGTCTGCCAAAAAAAACTAGTCTCTTCCTCCAAAAAATGGAGGAATGAAAAGATGTGTTTAATTACCTTTGTCACGGAGATAATGAAACTCTCGCCAACCGTGAAATCAGGCCACTGGTCGCCGCCGACTGTAACCTCAGGACGTGACCACTCCCCGTTGTATCTGTCATTGAACGCTATCTCTCTGCGGCACACGAGACACACACACAGGTTAGTACAGAAAGGTGCACAAACAATCCTTTCAAAATACTGCAGTACATCACTCAATGCATTTCCAAAGCAACTCTCTCTCTCCCTCTCTCTCTCTCTCTCTCTCTCTCTCTCTCTCTCTCTCTCTCTCTCTCTCTCTCTCTCTCTCTCTCTCTCTCTCTCTCTCACCTGCTGTTTCCGTAGTCAAAGTGCCATCTGATGTGTGATGCGAAGAAAATATCACCGTTATCGAAGTCCAGCTCGTCTCCTTCTTCTGGCTCAAAATACGCGCAGAAACCGAGGCTAGGAGGGAGGGGAGGGAGGGAGGGAAAGCTCTGTTATGCCTCTCATCTCATTATCTATTTATGTCCACCTATTGTACACCTATACTCTCTCTCTCTCTCTCTCTCTCTCTCTCTCTCTCTCTCTCTCTCTCTCTCTCTCTCTCTCTCTCTCTCTCTCTCTGTCCACTAACTTGGCCTCGGCGGTGGGCACAACCATGGCCTGAATCACGAATGCCTTGTCCGCCGTCAGCTCAGTGGGATACACGAACACAAACTTTGGAGGGGGCGGCGGCACGTGACCCCTTGAAGAGAAGCCATGTCCCGCCACGCCTCCCTCTTCCCACACCGCCGTCATGAAGTGCATCATGTAATTCCCCATGAACGTGTTCCAGATCACCGGCACCGCCATCCTGGAAAAAAGAAACGGATAAATAAAATAATAATAAATCATTAAAAATGAAAGTAAACCGAGCTCTAACAGAGAACAAGCTTATAATAACAGTAATAACAATAATAGCAGTAATAACAACAACAACAACAACAACAACAACAACAACAACAATAATAATAATAATGATAATGAAAATAATAATAATAATAGTAGTAATAGTATTAACAGTAATATTATTAGTGTTAATAGTAGCAGTAATAGTAATAGCAGTGGTAGTAACTTACTACCAGTAGCAGTTATAGTAAAAAGCAATGATGATAAAAATTATATGGCAATAACAGTGATGATGATGATGATGATGATGATGATGATGATGATAATAATAATAATAATAATAATAATAATAATAATAATAATAATAATAATAATAATAATAATAATAATAATAATAATAATAATGCAGAGAAATCACAAGGAAATAAATGAAGAAAACGAGAGAGAGAGAGAGAGAGAGAGAGAGAGAGAGAGAGAGAGAGAGAGAGAGAGAGAGAGAGAGAGAGAGATAGGAGCAAAGTGTGTGTGTGTGTGTGTGTACCTGCTGATGGAGAGTAATTCCTCGCTGGCCTTGTTGTTTTCCTTCATTGCCTGCGCCACGTCCTCATACCTGTTGAGCCACGCGTCCTCCTGCCCCGCCATGTCACTCAGCTCACGTCCCAGCGCCTCTACCATTCGCAGCACCTCCGTCCCGCTGCTCTGGGAAGCGAGGTCACCGACGTCATGCGCTTTGGTGATTTTAACGGCCATGCCATAAATCAACCCTACCACTATTTCCTTCCCCATCCCTTTGATAGGGAGCCCATACGCTAATTACCATAAATCCGCTCAGGGTACCCCTACAAACACATACATATTGCTGCAGCGCGGGGGTGACATTGGTGGCACTGTGCCACCAGTTAGTGAAGTTGGGCGTTGGCAGCACTGGAATTGAGTATGAGTGAGATGGCAGTGGATACGGGACCAGAAGTGGCATGGAAGGTTATTGGTCGGGAGAGCAGCAGTGCGCTGGTCAATCACGGAGGGACTGATCTTATATAAGGGGGCTGTAGCCGCTCCTGAGAGAGAGCGCCCGTTTTCCGCCTACGACACACTGCGAGGAAGCTAGGACAGAGAACGCCCCTTTCCCGCCTACGACACGCCTGTGCTGCCGTCTGTAATACGCTCCCCCCCTTGTGCTACGCTACAACGCTCCCCCGTCCGCCGCTGCCACTACGTGACTCTGCGTCCCGGAGCATGCTGTGAGGACTGTGTACCCTGGTAGTCTGAGACAGTGAGTACCTGACGCTGAAGTGTGCATGTGTGACACCTGCATGGTCTGTTAAGGCATGGACTACCGAAGGAGACAGTCGTGCGTCACTGTTGGCGAACTGTGACTCTATAGTGTGCTGTGCTGAGCCACTGTGCTGTGAGGTGGAATGCGCTGCCCAGCGATATTGACGCTTTGCTGAGCGAGGCCCGGTGGTGCGAGCTTCACTTGTACTGTGGGGTGTCAGTGTGCCTCGCGTCCTGTAGTGCTGCTCTGTGCTGGGGATAAAGACAGGAGTGCCAGAGAGACAATGTTTTGTTGAGTCCAGACAGGAGTCGCGTGTGTGTGCCTCGCTCCACTAGCCAAACGAACCCGACAACGATGGCAGTTGTGGATCCCTTTTTTATGTGTTGACCGCCCTGGTCTGCTGCAGTGATAAGTGTGTATCTGACCGCGCCTGAAGGCTGGAAGGGGCGTGCACAATATGAAAAACTTCATAATTAAAGCACTTTATACACATGAATGTTATAAGGTGCAATGTGTAATGTATACATGCATTACACACAGTGATTGATGGAACAACAAATACCTTAATATAATAATGTACACAATATAGGTAATTTGGCTGGTATTACTGGTGCCGCATTTCAACATAGTTTACTACCACTGGGCACCGCACCGTTCTCAGCCACTGCCACATCAGCACCTTTCCATATTATTTCATTTCATTATTACGTTCCAACCATTACAACAAAACTACAATAAAGCTTATACACATTTCTGATGTCTGCCGTAGTGAAAATGGCATCAGAAGGAAATCAAGACCTTCAATCCGACCAACAGGCAATGATGTCATGGGCTGATAATCATAATAGAAGCATCAGCGTTTAACAAACTATGAGAATGTTAATTTAACCAACATTTGTTCATTCATATTTGATCAGATATACTTTTCGATAAATCATGAAATATTTGCTACTATGATATATATGAATTACTGGATTAATAATATATATATATATATATATATATATATATATATATATATATATATATATATATATATATATATATATATATATATATATATATATATATATATATATATATATATATATATATATATATATATATATATATATATATATATATATATATATATATATATATATATATATATATATATATATATATATATATATATATATATATATATATATATATATATATATATATATATATATATATATATATATATATATACACACGAATGGGAAGACGAAGAGGCGTATATCTGGATCCCTACCCAAATGGCAACAATGTCGTCTCCCGCCGCCGTTCCCCCCCAACTACACGGGGAGACCCAGCGCATTTCTAGTACCCCAAAGCATACAAAAAAGTCACACAGCCGATGGGGTATATTTATGGTACGGCTGTAAGACTCACAGCCTCCTAGTCCACTACAATTCTACTGGCAGACAAGCCATCCTACCAAGCCAAGCTTATCCTGCCTAGCATAGGCATGGGCTTACTGCCACTAACACCCAGGCAATAGTTAGCAGTAATGGCCCTATAAATTATCTCCCCCGACCCACGTGCTAGTGCTCTGTCACTCAAGCAAGCCATGTGTCCTATGACGACAGACCCTGCAGTCCAACTGACAAAAGGAAGCAGCCGTGCGCCCAGACGAGGCGGTTGTCACAAGACAAAGGGGGAGGGGGAGGGATGAGAGAGGGACGGGGAGGTGGAAGCCAGCCGGCACACTTGCTCTCACACAGACACAATCCCATCCCAAAAAGATTACGTCTTGCAAAATTTTTTTGTTCACTTGTGGGGAAGGACTGGATGAAATTTAATGAGTATATGAGGGAGGCCAACCCTTCTATTATATTATACATAGAGCTCAACATGAGGGGGCAGAAGAAAGAAAATTTAATAGGGGAAGAAGGCCAGGTAGGCAAGTGGTTTTTAAAGTTAACTAGGGATGATAGGCAGGCACTTCTCGTGCCTCAGCATCTCTCTCTCTCTCTCTCTCTCTCTCTCTCTCTCTCTCTCTCTCTCTCTCTCTCTCTCTCTCTCTCTCTCTCTCTCTCTCTCTCTTCAGTGTTGTGCCACTTGTAACAAGCGAAATTCTTGGTATCTATTCACCCATATATTCCACAGTGGTACTTTTCGGTCATATATATATTCACTGAGAACTTTTTTTTTCTTTTTACTTTTGCACATTCACCGAGACCATTTATTTATTTATTTTTTTTTTTTTCAGAAATCTACTGAGAGCATTTCTTCTTCTTAGGAATAAGTGAATCCGTAGCCTGAAAACCTTTGCTCACTCATCACAACTATTTTCAAAAGCCACAGAAATAAATAAACAAGTTCTAGCGAGTATTTCTGTTAATTGTGTAGAAATCTTGTTAGTCTATCGCTCAGACCACAAAAACACCCTTGAAAACCCTTGCTTTTGAAAGTGGTCGAGTTGCGGATAAAGTGTTTCAGAATGGCCCTCAGGTCAGAGTTCTGAGTGTTCTGAAACGCTTTGCTCTTTCACCACGACTATTTCCAAAAGCCACAGACGTGATAAGCCGGGTGCTCAAGGGTGTGTCTCTTGTTAGTAATATAATGTTAATCTGTCATTAAAACCATAAAAATACCATCAACTAAAGGATTTTGAAAGTAATGCAGTTGCGGGCAGACGTGCTTCAGAAAACGGGTCTCAGCTAGGAAGCATGAGCTTCATAATTAACTAGTACCTCCTCTACCTGGTCTTGTTGCGGCTGGTCAGCTTGGGGCAACTCCCTCGACCACAGCACCCACGCCCTCGACACCGCCACCTGCAGAATAGTGGTGATAGTGGTAACGATGTTAAAATAATAATAATAATAAGAAGAAGAAGAAAAAGAAGAAGAAGAAGAAGAAGAAGAAGAAGAAGAAGAAGAAAAGAAGAAGAAGGAAACAAAAGAAACAGTGAGAGCATTGCCAACGGAACAATATAAATAACTACTTAACAGATTTGGAAGAGAGAGAGAGAGAGAGAGAGAGAGAGAGAGAGAGAGAGAGAGAGAGAGAGAGAGAGAGAGAGAGAGAGAGAGAGAGAGAGAGAGAGATGAGAAGGTAAACAAGTAGATAATGATAACACTGAAGAGGAAACATTCATGCTTCAGTAAATGAGCTAAGTAATATAAATAAACAAGTACCCCAATAGAAAATAACAACGATAAATAAATATATAAACAGATAAATGTACAACTTCCTTACCCATGAACAGAGAAGAGACACAAGTAACACACACTTCATGATGTCTGAAGCTGAACTGAACATCTTATCGCATCCCGTGACTCCTCTCACCACACTACACTATAATGATTTAGCATTTGATGATTGCGCAGTGGTATTCATCCAACACCAACTATTCATATTCCTAACATCTACAGCTCATGTTCCAACTAAGTAAGAAAACCTTAACTGAAAAGCTGTAGAAAAGTCATTAAAGCGAGGATGGATAAAGATCGCTCTCTCAGAGCTTGAGGCGTCTCATCTTGGTTACTTTTTTTACCATTCTAGTGAAGGAGACGTTTTCATGGTTGCCGCGATGGGACGACAGGTTACAATGGAAGTCACTGGTGTTTTCAAGGGTATTTTCATTAATTTGGTGCCAGCTTAACAAAGATTCTGCACCACCAGTGAGGAAAACAGACATGAGAACACGACTAATCACTATTTTTTTCTTTTTTTGAGGAAAAACTTTCAGAAACTCTCTCTCTCTCTCTCTCTCTCTCTCTCTCTCTCTCTCTCTCTCTCTCTCTCTCTCTCTCGCTTCACTTGTAACGATTTGAAGAGGTACAGTTATCAGAGAACCATTGACCTCTGAACGATAGAAAAAAAAATAATAAAATTTCGTAGTCCCCTGGTGATAAGACGGCCTAGGTCTAGGAGAGAGAGAGAGAGAGAGAGAGAGAGAGAGAGAGAGAGAGAGAGAGAGAGAGAGAGAGAGAGAGAGAGAGAGAGAGAGAGACTTGAAAACCGATACATATAGTGATTAATGAAGAACAGATGAGGCTCAAGTCTAGTAGAGTGGATGCGGATGTAAAGTGAATGTTACTGTATTCTGAAACACTTTGGCGCCTTATCTTACTGAAGAGGCTCTAGTGGAAGTTTTAAAAAGTTTTCAAGGATGTTTTCATGATCCCGTCCACCTCCCTGCCACTCTGGTTCTGTTTCTCCTATGGTAAAGGTTTCAAGATACTTCGCCAGTTTTAAATAATCCTTTTGGCCCTTTCCTTTGGGACTGACACATTTCTGGGCCTTTTTTTTTCATTTTTTTTTTGCCATAACTCAATAATGAAAGGAAAACAAAAACAAAAACAAAAAAGCATTTAAATACGTGCCTTAATGTGGATGTGCTGTAAGAAATTTTACTATGTCGATCAATGACAATTATTTAATTGGTATCGTGTGGGTGTAGGGGAAGTCGATTTGTAGGAACTTATTTTATAGAATATATATTTACAGAGGCATTTGGTAAGTGAAAGAAAACAGAGTGGGAGTTCGGATTCATTGTGTTGTACCAAGTGGCGCAAGAAATGTGATGTAACACTGTGTTGGGTTTGTATTGTTTAATGCTAGTTACTTTTAGCTCTCGCTCTAAAATCCTACCTTGTACATCTTAATTAACCTATAAGTATCTTAGTTATTCTACAAATTCGTACACCAAAACATCTTATGCCAAATATTTCACGCTACCTTAAAATACTCAATAATGTCCAAGTTATCCCAACACTTGTTTACATTCTCTCTGATCAAAAAACATCTGTGGTATTGAAGGGGTAGTTACGTATTATCATGCAATACAATGACATTAGTTGCTACATCATTACTTTTTATATATTTAATCCCACACATCCATGTTTCCATGTGATGTTGGCAAAATAAGGTAGAAACAGCAGGTGTGGATGCACCATTTGAAACCACATACACTGCTATTAAACCTCCTTGACTGCCACACACCCTATCACACACACACGAAGAAAAATAAATAAACAAAAATAAATAAATGAATAAATAAATAATAAAATAAAAAATCTTGCTTAACACACACACACACACACACACACACACACACACACACACACACACACACATATATATATATATATATATATATATATATATATATATATATATATATATATATATATATATATATATATATATATTATCAGCACAATAGGAAAGATCTAGAGGGTAACATGATGAAACAACGAAGCATATCTCCCACATAAATACACGGCCAGACCGTGAAACGTATAGTACAAGAGGAATATTGCAGGGAGCACCTACAGCCACCAGGATCAGGGGTTTTAGAGTAAATCCCCGGCAGATATCTGAATAAAACCCGATCCGCCACCGTCCCGGGAGAGGGTGTGTACATTGTCCAGCAGGGGATCGTGGCAAGAACCAGAGCCAAATATCTCCCTTCCAGCCCCCACCACCATGTCAGAGAGCGACTGGGACACCGTGACAGTGTTAAGAAAGAAACCTCAGAAGTCGTCGCAGCTGAAAAGTGAGCAGGTAATGTACGGAAAAGGGGTTGTACAGTGTAAAATAAGGATGCAATGGCGTGCTCCTGACAGGTTGGACCTTGCCGTGCGCTGCCATCTCGATATTCACCTTAGTTCTACCTATGTCTCCCTCATCTTTCGTCCTGTGGGTGTTAAGGAACTGTTGTTATGGACTGGAGTCAGTCAGTGTTTATATGGTGCAGTGTAGAGGTGAGGCGGCCTGCCTCTCTACCTCACTGGGGAATGTTAGGTTAGCTTTAATTTACGTGGACATGATGGTGCTTAACCCAGTCTTAGCACTGTGCCTTATCTCAGGCTCGTCAGGGATGGTATATACGTTGCTACATGCAGGTTTGTTATTCATTTCTCTCATCCTCTCAGCTTCCCTAAAACATCCCAATCTGCTTCACCACATAACTAGATCAGTGCCAAAGTGCATCCATCGTTCATCCCAGCCCTTTTTTCATCATCTGCAAGGCCAGGTGTGTTGTAAAGAGAGGCACTATACATCCATCTAATCCAAGTCACTCAATCAATATTCAACACCTCATGCCCTTATGGGTTGTCCTGGCAGGGCACCACAAGCCACCATCTGGCAGCCTTATAACAAGCACACTGGGAACCCATTGGGATGACAGTGACCACAGCAAGCCTAGATGATGGATTTATGTTTTGGGATATTAACAATAACTAGTTTCATTATGAAGGGGCAGGGGTAAACCAGTGTATTCTGTCAGGCCTTCCTATATGTGGCCAGTTGTGTTCTGCCTAAGCTGTACTGGGTGTACTGGGATGTACTATGGTGGTCCACAAGACTGTCCCTTTCCAGGAGGGAGCGATGGGGCTAACAGTGTGAATGATGTGTGTATCAGTGTGTGGTGCTTTGTTTGGACCAACCCATATGGCAGGCATTCTCAACCTTTTGCAAGCTACTCTCCCCCCAAAGCTGGTTCAATGCAGTTGGGATCCCCCTCCTCCCTGTCCCACCCACTCAACCCCCTCTCCAACCATGCCATCATAGATAGATAGACAGAATAAAATAGATAGATAGCCCTTGGTGCATCTCCTTTGTACTAATAGCCAGTGAGTCTGTGATCTGTGATTTTTTCCCCTCCCGTCTTGTGCTTACCCCCCCACCCCTGGTTGAAAACTACTACTATACGAGATTGCCAGGTTGGTAGGTATATAGATAGATAGATAGGTATGTAACTGCTGGTTAGGCTTAGTCACCTTAATGTCCCAATTAGTAGGTCATTAGATGTGTCATGCCTCCTTTGTAGTGTGATAGAAATCCTAAAATCCAGATCTAAAGGCAGGAAAATCTGGCCATAAAAGGTCACTGCCAGGACTGCACCCTAGCAGGACACTCAGGGTCAGTGTGATTCATATATTGTGTCATCTGCCTTTGAAGCATTATGGAAATGATGAGAAATTTATCTAAATTTCTCATGGGAGGTTGTCACCAGAGACTGAATCGTGACAGAACACTCACAGTAGATGCACCTCAGGCACATTACCAAACTAGACACTAAGTGATCACTTGACGCTTGTGTGTTCACTGAGATCATCACCCAAGGCTACAGTTCCACTTTTTGCTAAATTGTTTTGCTTCATGCAACTAATTGAATTATTTTCCCTGCAGGCCGTCAACCAGGCCAGGAGAAGTGGCCTCCAGGTGGAAACCAGTTCAAAATGTAAGTATTTTATCTAAGATTGTTTAAGTACACTGACAGGAATTTTTGATAAAGACTGATCTGCAAGGTACATAACTAAATTGTAAATCATGATTCACCTGTATACTTCCTGTACTGTACCACTGTCACAACTATTTCTACTATTGATGCTTCTACTACTATTACCTCTCATAATACTGTTGCTACTACTCATGTTACTGGTCTTACTCCTACTATTACTACGACTGTGTCTCCACCAGATGGGGCGGCCACCAACAAGCAACATGGTACCTCCCTTAACACGGCCAAGCTGGATCGGGAGACTGAGGAGCTGAAGCATGAGAAGGTGACTGTGGATGTGGGCCGACTCATTCAGAAGGGACGGCAGTCTAAGGGATGGACTCAGAAGGACCTTGCTACTGTGAGTGTGTGTGTGTGTGTGTGTGTGTGTGTGTGTGTGTGTGTGTGTGTGTGTGTATCCAGAGTTTACCATAGGTGCCATCAAACTTATTTTGAGAAAATCAAGTTTAAGATAAAATGCTGGTGTTGTCCTCTACAATGAAGATACAGGGATGGAATTTGCTTTATCAGAAAGCTGGGGTGTTCATCATCATCTTTATTGATTATTTTTATTATTATGATTAACTTATTATTATCAATAAACAATCTTTCTTAACATTTGCTTGTTCATAATACAGCATGTGTCAGCTGTTTACACAAAATGCATAATACTCTGGCTCAGTGGAAAGGCTAAAAAACTATTGTGGTGCATTAAGAGAATAATAGTAACTGTCATTTGATCATAATACTATTACTAATAATAATAGTAGTTTTTGTCATTTTTGTTATTACAGTGATAGGTAAATCTATTACTTTTTTTGAGGGAGGGAGGGGTGTTATGTCTGGTTTCCCTGATTCATCAGTGCAAGGACGGTGCCTCTTAATATGGTTTTGGCATTTGGGATGCCCTTCCTACCCTTGGACCATGGCCAGGAATTGAACACATGTGCCTGAGGACCCCTTGACCTCCATAGTTTTCCATTCTTAACACTTACATGCTCTCCATGCTTTCACTTCTTCATACCTTTCGCTCACATTTCTCCCTCATTTCCATGGGTGTGAAGAGCATGCCTCTTCTTTCATTACTTAAAGAGTAGGAGCAGAGCCATTCTTGTCACCAAATGAAGATATTTTTCCTTTTACAACAATAAAGCCACTGTTATAATTAACAAAATGTGCATTGCAGGCACGTGCTACAAAAATCAATGTTTACATTAAGGTTACCTATGTAGCATGGAACAGGCACTTTGGCTTAGTAATCCTGAGCTCTTATTGATTTGAAGCACTGCTGTTGGCATGCCCTGTCCCTCCAGTTGTATCATTAAAAGGACAGATGTGCTTATCCCTTTCTCTGAACATTGAATATGGAGCACAAATACAGCGCATCACACATGGGCACTGGTGAAGGGCAGACTGACTGATGAGATGAGGCTGGAATCTCCATGGATTACAATGTTCATGGATTATGTTGTGATTTGTTGTGAGAGATAGGACGAAGTGAAGACAAAGATAAAGATATGCACGGGAAATGAGGGGATTGAAAGTGAGCAGGACCATAACTGAGTACCTTGTGTCTTGGTGATGATGAGGCTACAAGATGTAGAGATTGCAATGATTGATGAATTGAAGTATTTGGAGTTTACAGTACTATGGAGATTGTAATATATATGTAAAATGTTAAGAAGAGAATGCAAACTGGATGGAATAGATGAAGGTGGATGACAAGAGAGATAAATGACAAAGGTTTCAGCAAAATTGAAAGACATGTAAGACCAGCCATGTTTTCCAGTATGGAAACAATACCACTGACAAAAAGACAAGAGGTAGAGTTGGAAGTTGCTGAAATGAAGGGTCTGCAATTTATCTTTAGGAATGACAAAGCTGAACAAAATTAGGAATAAATACATCAGAGGCAGACTGCATATACACCAGTTTGGGGACAATGGTAGAGAGGCAAGACTGAAGTGGTTTGGTCATGTCAAGGGAAGAAATCACATGGGGAGGAGGATGCTGGGGATGGATCTACCCAACAAGAGAGAGTAAAACCTAAGAGAAGGTTAATGGATGCTGTGGAAGAAGAGAGAAGACATTCTTGTAGTGGGTGTGACTGAGGAAGGTGCAGAAAACTTTAGTGCATTGGAGGAGGCTAATCAAATGTAACAACTCCAAAAAGGAGCAGCCAAAAAATAAAGACACATGGGGCAAAGATTGGGAGAGATGACTTTCATTGGGTTGTACAGAAATTTTTGTCATGTGAGTTAGCTAAGGGAGTAAATGCAGTAAAACCTTGGTTCTCGAACTTAATTAGTTCCTGAATGCTGTTCAAAATATGAAATGTTTGAAAACCGAAACTATTTTCCCAATAGAATCAACGTAAAATGGATTATGTTCCCAGACACCAGTCTACACTGTCTTAGCAGCTTATGACAGATGCTCCCACACCCAAGATGGCTGCTTCACAACATCTGTAGCTCACAAATTATTTATCTAGGAAAGGATGTAATGAATGAACTTAGTGACAGAACTCATCAGAAGATACTGTTTAGACCAATCTAGTGAGGAAGCCTTACAGAGGGACACAGAGAGGAACACCCCACTTACTGCCAAAAGGAAGGTGATCATAATACTTAGACATCTTGCTGCTGGAAAAAGATACTGGAAAAATGCAGTTGTGCAGTAGTGATGGCATTGTGGGTCATCGAGAGAGCCACAGGTAGCTCAGGATAACTCCTGAGAGTCGAAAACAGTTTGTTTACATTGAGGCTTTTCAACAGGATCTTATTTACCATATTTCAAAGATTGAATTACTGTCTTAAACTCTGTGTCTCTCCTCTAAATATATAAAAATGAAGTATATATTTATATAACTATAAATTAGTAATAAACAGCAGCTTTTGCTGTCTTTTATTATTTTAAGTCAAGAAACTTTGTTCTAGAACCGAATTATGGTACCACAACTGAAGCAATAAAGAATACCACTGACATTGTAGTTCAAAATTTTGTACAAAAGCTGAGCGGGAGATTCTGTAACCGAGGTTCCACTGTACACCCACGGCACAAATTCTAGAACTGATAGGTGGGGAAGACAGTACTACTTCAATTTTGACAGAGGTGGTATTTATGACCTCTGAATCAATGCCTCATATCGATGTGTGTGTGTGTGTGTGTGTGTGTGTTTGTAGTGGATGAGGATGTAGTTTCATTTTCCCATATATGAATCTGTTGTAATGTTCTATTGTGTAGAATTTGCTGATTATGTGTGAGGAGTGGTTGATGTTTGTGGTTTTGTTGCTTATCAAATATTGTAGTGTAGTTACTCAATTATAACAAACAGGATTTAAGTCAAGTGTCTAGTCATCTAGTAAAGTGTGCATGCCAGGTATTGCAAAATAGACAAATTCTACTGACAGTTTTCTTATTGGATTCAAACAAATCTCATTCATGTTGTTAAATATGTATAATTTAATTAATGATACTGTATCATTGATGGTTAGTAAGTTTTTGGAGATATCAGCAACATACGGTCTTCAATGTACATGTCCTAATGTTGGTTAGTATACTTTCTAGATAATTACTTTTTGTAAAATTTCTACAAGTTTACCTTTCTAGATGTTTATAATCTGTGTTTTTGCAGCACATTAATGAGAAGCCACAGGTCATCCAGGAATACGAGCAGGGCAAGGCCGTGCCAAATCAGAATGTCCTCGGAAAAATAGAGAGGGCCATCGGTGAGTGCTGGGTTTGTGCTGTGGTGGAGAGGGCGATGTGAATTGTTATTGTTCTTTTTGTTACACACTTGACTGCTATGAAACTGTCGCAGTGGAAATTACTTACATGCACACAAAGACAGAAAAGTCATTTGTCTTTTAAACACAAGATATTTAATAATAACACGTAGGCTCTTTGGATACATGACACTGTATGAACTCATTGTTGTACTGTGAAAAATATTTATGAATCACTCAACCAAGAAATCAGTCATTCATTTCTCCTGAATATTATCTGTGGTTTCTAGGTACATCTGAGACACTATGACATCTCAGTCACCAAAGACTTTCCTCACAAAAGACACTGGAGTATCCTGTCATCTAATTTCCCCACACAAAGACCTTCCTAACACAAGCATTGCTTCTCCAGGGCTGCGTCTGCGAGGCAAAGACAAGGGCCAGCCATTACAGCCACCAGGGAGCAAGAAGAAGTAAGAGTGAACCAGCTTCCTCAGGTTCTTTGTGCTGGATACAGGAAGCTGTACTACAACTGGGCAGACCTGGCACCTACAGCTTACAGACCCTTAGTTGTCCTTAGGAAGAACACTCATCTGTTGTACTGGGCTTAACTGGAGTTGTGTGTTGCTATGGTAAATTAACTTGCTTTCAGTTTGTATTTTTATAGACTTTTCCTCTCAGCCTTCATTTGGAGGGAGATAATTGCTCTCACTTGAAGGGAATAAAGGGTTGTCATATGTCAAGACTGGAACTTGTAAACCATTTTTTGATTCTGTGTTTTGTTAAAGTGAAGTTCTTGTTAAGTGATGATATGCATTGTTATTTCTCATGCTTGGAAGTGTGTTATGAAAGCCACTTGTCTGATGCAATGAAGTTTATGTAGATGCTCATTTTAATGTCAACTTTGGTTGATATTAACTGATTATTTTTTCTATGATTATTTTTTTTATTTAGTACATGTAACTGGCTTACAAACCTTAACTTAATACTTCCTTCTAATTAAGGAACACTGTCAGTTGTCATGCTAGATATTCTTTATTTGCAGAAAGGCAAGATATGGTTGATCCAGAAAAATTAACATGTTGAACAGTCTCTTTACATTTCTTGGCATACTCGTGTTAAACCTTTTGTCAATTTTCTATGGTGTATGCTGAATAAATATTCTGGTAGTTGAAGCAAGCATTTAAATATTTATAATATCCTTAAATATAAATGCAAAAACCCATTATTTGACATATTAAGTAATTTTAGGTTTAGGTACCCAAGATTTGATCTATCTAAACAATTCCCATCAAGAAAGATCTTACAAAGTGCAGGTGAATGATATACAAAGCAAAGGTGTATGATACAGTTGAGCAAGAAATGCAAATAGTACAGTCCTAGGGATAATACAGTGCAAGAACAAAAGTACATATTTGGGATGTATTTAACATTACCAATTATTCTTTTAACTTATATATGTATGAGTGCTGCAGGTGAATTCATGAGACAAAACTGCTCCTTAAATATCAGAAACAGCTACAAAATACTGCCACCTTCCCTCACCTCACTTTCCAAGCAGGAGACAACTATAAAATTATACACCTTCCCTCATCTCACTACTCAATAGAAACATCTAAAAAACAGCACTCTCTTCCCCTCACCTCACTTATCAAGCAATGTTGACTCCTCATCTGAGCTCAGGATGACAGACTCCTCCTCTGTGGCAAGCTGAAGTGGCACTTTCTCAACATCACTCTTTTCAATCAAGGCAGCTGTGTCTGACTCAGGAAAATAGGGGTCATCTAGGTTGGTTTCAATTGGGGCTGGTTTTTTGCTGTTCTTAGCCTTTACCAAAGAGTCCTCCTTCCCTGACACATATTTTAGTTCCACACTACCACTGTCATGCTGTCCAGACGAGGGTGAGGCTGCACCTGGACTGCTGTTGGAGGGCTGCTGGCTGCCCTCTGTGTTGTCTGGGTCATCCTGTGTTTTGTCCTGGCGCTGCAGCTTGGCTTGCTGAAGAGACCGCTCCACACTGTCCTCTTTACTGATCTGGAGTGGGAGGGAAGAAAGGAAAGGACTAAAATAAAGAAGAATCAAGGAAAATGTTTGGGGCAGCTGGAAATTTGGTGAGGCAAGATACAAATTCTATGTGTATATTAAACATCAGGAAATATGGGAGAAAGAATGCTCAAGTTTTTGATGTGCAGAAGAAAACATTCCTGTGTGTCTCCTTTAAATAATATGTGATATCTCCATTAATATACATAAAGTAAGCAAGATGCATTATTCTGAATCAACATAGACTATATGAACTGAAAATGAGTGAAAAGTAGTTACATTCACACCTCTCATAACAACACTAGTTTCCACTGAGTGATGAAAAATATCTCCATCTGCATATAAGATACAAGAATATTCCATTACTCTACAGCAACAAAGAATACGAGCTGTCAAGGATGAAAAGCAGCTCATTCATTTCCCATCACAACAATCCACTACACCACCTTGATGACAGGTATGGTCTGCATGCCCTGGGAGTCATCTGAGCTACTGCACTGCTGGCTGGCAGGAACAGTGGTGCCTCCTCCTTTCTGCTGCCCATTGGTGGTGCGCTTCAGGTCCTCCAGCTTCAGTATGGAGTGTTCCCTGCGGTGACGTGTGGATGAAACGCCTTTTGTTGGGGTTTCTGGTTCAGGAGGTAACTTTGAAGAGTCCTTCTTGGCCAGCCCTCGGTGAGTCTTGGCGTGCTTGCCCGTGTCCTGGTGTGGGTTGCCCAGTACCTCCTGTATGTCCTCTGGAAGCTTGTCCTTGAGTTTGCTTGAGTGTGGGCCAGAACTTCTCCTCCTCTCCCGTGGTGAGTCTGTGTAATGTCTGTGGCTGGACTTGGCCTTGGTTGGGGAGTCCCTGTGAAGGCTCTCATCCGAGTGCTTCCTCTCCTGTGGTATTCTGTGGCCTCGGTTCTGACTTCCATATGATTTTTGTCTTCCCTTGGGTACTCTAAATGAGCTGTCCTCCTCCTCCTTGGTCTGTGTTGGAAAGGAATTTTTTCTTGCTTTGCTCTTGTGTTGATGCTCCATGTCTCTCTCTTTTTCTAAGTGATCCCTGGCCTTCTTGTCATGTCCCTCTGCACCCTCCCGTGCCTTCACCTGGCGTGACTCAGACAGAGAGTCATCAAAGACCTCTGAGTGGCCAAGGTCGGTCATGTCATCAGGCCATGGCCCATCGTCCTTGCCTCGCGGCGGGTCACATAGGGCTATGATGGGGCCATCCTCGGCCTCTGGGGACAAAGCTGGAACATGACCATAATCTGTTTATTAGGCTGTTCTTGCATTAAAATCTGAAACATACTGATCAGTATTTTATGAAAAGAAATTCCAACCTCAGCTTAAACATGACATTAGTCCCTTCATGAAGCTGTTCTTGCAGTTTTAGACAGAAAAATAAAAGTTATGTATTACAAGTACTGTATGTAAAATCAGCATATCACAGAATATTATATTTACAAATAAAGAATTTTACATGTAATAAATAATCTTTCATGAATGACTTCAAACCCAATGACAGTCTTCACCCATTCCTAAGTACTATCTTATCTCTGTCATATCAGCAGTGGCCCAGCCAGTCACCAGCCTGAGGCAGACCTGAGGGAGGCTTCTTGGCAGGCAGCTTCTCAGGGTCACTTGTGGCATCCAGACGTGGCCGTGGGAGGGGGGTGAGGGGCACCACACGGCTCCACCTGTTATGCAAATTAGTACACAACACTATCCATCTACATACCAGGCTGGCAGCAGCACACACTTACACACACACATCATTCATATTCTTATCCCTGTTGGTTCCTGGTGGAAAGAGACAGTCTCATTAACCATCTTACTACACCCCTGGAGTTTTGGCATAGCATAGCTCACCACATACTCGTACATCACCAACACAATACAAATTAATTTCAACTTACAAACATTTAATCTACGAATGTGACTAGCTATGTGAGTTGGCCTGGCTTGACCACAAACCACTGACCTGGATGTGGGAGTCTCACTTCGCCCCTTCATCCCTGAGCGAGATTCCAAAGCCTTCCTTTTCTCAGCTGACCTTTCTTGGCGCAACTGGTCCTGTGAGGTAGATAAGTCACAATACTTCCTGAATTCCTTTAATCCTTTACTTGTTTATAACAATATGACATGTTTTATTTAATTTGACAAACTCTTGATGCTTTTAAAGACAAAACATGATGCTTCATGAACTAAATGATCTTTATTCAATTAATCATTTGTTTCTCCTGCTGGCATTGATGTAGTTCAAGAATATGCTCCAAACTTTCACCACACAGTTATGTAATACACAGGAAAAGCCACTGCAGTTAATATTCTAAAAAGAAAATTTTCATAATGATCTAATGTAATCTGACCCAACCACACCCACTCTCAGGTCACTGTTAGCCTCCCGCAGTGCAGCGGTGAGGGAAACAAGGTAGTAGATGATGAGGACAAGCAGAAGGCCGGCAGGAATGACCACACCAGGGGAAGAAATGTAGTCAATGATGGGATAGAGAGTTGGTGGCAGTCCTCCAATCAGGGTTGAAGTAGCAAGCTGGTATATCTTTGGGTAGTCACTGAATGGTCCACAATGCCACGACGGCTCCAACCACACCACTGCATATCTGGAAAATAAATCAGGGTAAGTGAAGTATGGGTGGAAAAGGGAAAGTGAAGGAACAGACCGTCATATCATGCAGTGGTAATAAACAAGATAACATGACACAGTAAGAAGACTGCAAAAGTGTAATGAGTATGTAGAAGCCAGAGCTGTGTGATGAAGGAAGTAAATTGCATTGGCATTCAACCACCAAACTAGCAACACAGTAATACAAGAAAGATAAAATTATGCAAAGACCACAAAAATCAAAGCAAAATGGAAAACTCAATGAAAAATCAATATCATATAATTTAATTTAGTTCTTTTTTTCCTCTTACGGTGCTGGATGGCTTATGAGCATTTTCCACTTTTTTGCAGCCACAGACAATCTCTCCACATTATGAATGACCTACAAACTACACCCGAGGGGTTCTGGCCTTTTTCAGCATGTGTAGCAACATTACTATTGAAGTTCCTGTACTAGCTAGCTGGCACCATACAGCAGACAGAAGTTGCAGGGCAGGAGTGCCATTGAGGAGATGGGAGGCAGGCAGGGTTAGCTAATGTGTTGGAAACCAAATGAGGTTTCACTGTGTACACTTGTACAAAGGAAGTACAGTGTTAATAACCACCCCAGAGTTTCCTATAAACCCTGTGAGTATCTAAGCTCCCACAGACCAGGAGAGAGTGAGAGACCTGAGCAGACTGTCACAAGACAGTAACAACATAGGACAGTAACATGGATAACATAGGTGGCAAGTGGTGTGATGAATTATGTGACCAGTGACTGTAATGCTACAAATATTTCCTGATACCGTACCTCAGATGAGACTCACCCAACTGGCAGTGTGCAGAGGAACAGCATGGTGAGCAGGAAGAGGAGGTAGAAGTTGTTGTTATTAGAGGCCTTGAAGACTGTCTCAGGTGGCACATTGGAGGTGACAACGGCCCAGGAGCGGACATATAGCAGCACCACCAACTTGAAGGTGTTGAGGAGAGGTAGGCCTGGAGCAAAGAACATCCCCATCCTACCCAAGAGTGGAAGGAAAGTTGCACTGTTATGACTGAGCAAAATGACTGGTTAAGTTTTGATGCCACAATAAGGAACACATGTTACAGTAAAATCCCTCTTATCCAGCATTCGAGTATCCGGCAGCTTCAAGTATCAGGCACATTTTTCCCCGAGCCTTAAAATCAATAAAAAATCAATGTGTACTCATAAAATTGATTAAAATTCCCGCGCGAGGCATACTTTGTCCCCTCGCCACCAGAGCGCACTGCTTTGTGCCATCCGCAGCCCACTGCACTGTGCTTACTCAGTGACTCAGTCCCGCGTGTTCACTGTTTATCGCCTGACACCTTCATCATGCCTAAAGTTGTAGAAAAGAGGAAGCGTGTTGTGCTTACACTTAAGCAGCTGATCAGATCAGCTGCTGATTAAGATCAGCAGATCTTTGTTATGGTAAGATGCGTGAGTGTAGGGTGGTGATTGTGGACATAATTTCACTTCTATTCAAGTATCCGGCAATATTCAAGTATCCGGCATGTCGGCAGTCCCGTTGATGCCGGATAAGAGGGATTTTACTGTAAATAGATACTTGTGAGAATGGAGGTGTTGAAGAAAATACAAGAAAAGAAAATGAACCGGTTTGGACATGTTATAAGGAATGAACAGCATGTCATCAGAAGAATTATATGCACATACGGAAGCAGATGGAAGACAAAGATGAGGCAGGCTAAAGAAGACATGGAAGGAATGCATAGATGATTTGAGAGAGGGAGGATTGAATGGAGAAGAGGCAGAAGACAGAGCCTTATGGAAAACACTAGTGAGGAACAGCAATCTCATAAGAAAATGAGAGAGGCTGCAGAAGATACTTGGGAGAAGGGCTTGTCTGCACGGAATCTTTAGTTTTAGAGGAAGGTATAGATGTACAGCTGGCAACATTCCTCTAATTTTCATTAATTTCACAAATTATGGGAAATGTCTCTAGAATACAGTGTTTTGATGGTCTGAAGACAGGATTCCTCCTGAGACGTAACCAAGAATAAAGAAATGTTGCCAGTACTGTGTGTCTGTACATCTTCTGCTTGCTGTTTGGAAAGGGAGAAAAAAGCACTGCATAGTGTGTGTGTATTTACCTAGCTGTAGAGTACAGGATTTGAGCAGGGATCATAGTGTCCTGTCTCCATATCTATATTTATCCAGCATTTCCTTAAATTTATGTACATTTGATGCTGCAACAACCTCTTCATTTAGACCATTCCAACTGTACTTCTTGATGTCCCTCAAACACTGACTCTTCCTGATCTTCTTTGAGTGCCCTCTCGTTTGTCCAGCTTCATCTTCTTCCATCAACACCAGATCCTGTTTGTCTATCTTCTCAATGCAGTTAACTGTTTTATACACTTTTATTAGATCTCCTCTTTCTCTTCTAACTTGCAAATTCGGCAGTCCCATTTCCTTCAACCTCTCTTCGTAAGTTAGATCTGGTACCATCCTTGTAGCTGCCCTCTGAATTTTTTCCAACTTCTTTATATTTTTCTTCATATGTGGAGACCACACCACTGCTGCATATTCCAGCTTAGGACGTACCATAGTGGCTATAATTTTTCATCATAGTCTTATCCATGTAATGAAATGCCACCCTAATATTTGTTAACATCCTGTATGTCGCGCCAAATATTTCACATATGCCGTTCTTGGGTCAGGGTATCTTTTTCCTCCTTGCTCTTCATTATTACTTCCTCCCTCATTTTATAGTCCCAATTCCATCACATGGCATTTCTTAGCACTGAATTCCAATTTTCACTTCTTGCTCCACCCATAAATCTTGTCAATATCTCTTTGCAACTCTATACAATCAACATGGCTCTTTATTACTCTTAACAATCTTGCATTATCATTAAACAGATTAATATAACTGGTCAAACCCTCCTGCATATCATTGATGCATATTTGGAACATAATGGGTGCTAACACTGATCCCTGTGGTACTCCGTTTGTTACATTACTCCAACTTGAACAGGTATCCCTGATCACAGTTCTCATTTCTCTATCCTTTAAGTAGTCTCTCATCCATTTTAGCATTTTCCCTCTCAGTCCTCCTATATGTTCCATCTTCCACAATAGTCTTTTAAGAGGAACTTTATCAAAAGCTTTTTTGATGTTCAAGTACACTGCATCTACCCACCCATCTTTGTTTTGCAGTTCATCTTAGTAAATTTGTCACATATGACCTTTCTTTTCTAAAACCAAATTGGCTATTTGTTATAACTTCGTTCTCTTCCAAATATTTCATCCACTTTTCCTTGATCACTATTTCACAGATCTTGCCCACAACACTAGTTAGTGACACTGGTCTATAATTTAGTGGCTCAATCCTCCTTCCTCCTTTGTGTATTGGCACTATATTTGCTCTCTTCCATTCCCTTGGTACTCTTCCCTCTATCAGTGAGCTGTTAATTACATCCCAAATTGGCTCCACCACTTGTTCTCTACATTCCTTTAGTGTCCAACCTGACACTCCATCAGGCCCTAATTCTTTCCTAACATCCAACTTCTCTAACAATTTGCCAATTTCATGTTTTTGCACCAAGACTTCCCATAACCCCCCCGCCACACTTCCTTGTTTGGTTCTGTAAAATCTGCTTTCACACTGAACCCAGACCTGAAACTCTCATTCATAATTTCACTCATCTCTTCCGCTGTTTGATATATCCTTTCTCCCTTTACTATCTTGTCAATGGTCTCTCTGCTTGTCATCTTTCTATTGATATATCTGTAAAAAAGCTTGGGCTCTTCTTCACATTTCTTTACCACATCCTTTTCAAATTGTTTCACCTCCTCTCTTCTTATTCTAACAAACTCATTCCTTGCCTCCTTATACTGCTCTCTATTATTTTCATTTCTTTGTTTCTTCAGTTTCTTCCAAGCTATATCCTTTCTCTTCTTAGCTTCTGCACATCTGGCATTATACCAAATATGTTTGCTCCTCCTTACTTTATATACAGGTACATACTTCTGCACATCTTCACTGTACTTCTTCAGGAATGTTTTGTATTTCTCTTGCACTGTCTTGCCTTCTGTAAGTCTCTTCCAATCAATACTCCCAAAGAATTTTCTTAACTCTGTAAAATTTATCTTTGCGTGATTTAGTCTCCCATTTTTATAATCCTCCTTACATGGCAGAACCTCCCAATCTTGCAGTACCACTTCTAACACCACATAGTCACTTTTCCCATTGGGCTTAAGTATTCAATGGTTGGACGGGACCTTTTTTTATTTATTTATTTATTTATTTATTTATTTTTATTTTTTTTTTTTTGTGAATACCAGGTCTAGTATAGATGGTTCTTCCTCCCCTCTGTATCTTGTAAATTCCTCCACCATTGTATTCACCATAGCAAACTGTAGCATTTCTTCACTCCACAGTCCAGCATTTCCATCAACTTCCATCTCCTCCCAGCTTACATTTTTGCAATTAAAGTCTTCCACTAGTAGTATTTTACTGTCCTTTCTTAACATGCTGTCTAAGCACCTCAACACTTCCTTTTGCATTTCCTTGTGTTCCTCCAGCCTCCATGTATCAGTCTTCAGTGGCACATACATTAATATGATCCTCCTCCTTTCTCTCCCACTGGTCCTGGTCTATGACCTCCACCATGCCATCTCCATAATGCATTTCTTCCACATATATATTATCTCAAACTATTATCAGTACTCCTCCTCCTCCTTTTCCCTTTCTATCTCTCCTCCAATAATCTTTCTTAAAGCTTAAGTGGATTTCCTCTTTTAACTTTGTTTTGGTTAGGCACAACACATCTGGTCTATTTTCCCTTAGGTAATCTCTCACTTCCAGTACACCTGAAAGTAACCCATCTATGTTTGTATATATTACTCTTAATGTACTACTCCTCCCACCATGTGTAACATCTCTGTCTGCTGCTGTGGTTCTTTCATTTCTTGTTCCCTTTCCCGAATATACCATTTCCTTAGTCTCATATCTAGAATCCCCAAATAAAATTTCCTCTTCGGTCTCTGTCCTTCTCTCGTTTTTTTTTTTCTTTAGCTTCATTTCTCAGATCCCTCTCTCTTTCTCTTTCTTCCAAGTTCATATCTCTTCTTACCCAAATATTCTTGTATTCCAAACTTTCAGCCAGCTTCCTGGTTCTTGCTAGGATCTCCTCTATTGCAACTTGGGGTCTCATTCTCACTTTTAATGATCTTTTACCTCCCTCACTATACTGTGTGTGTGTGTATTTACCTAGTTGTATTTACCTAGTTGTGCTTTATGGGAAAAGAGCTATGCTCATGCTGTTCCATCTCCATATCTTTTAATGTCCAACTTAGTCTTGAATCCATGTATACTTTCTGCATTTACTATCTCCTCATCCAGTCTGTTCCATAAATCAATACTTCTAAATGGGAAACTATACTTTTTTACGTCTCTTCTATAAGCACTCCTCTTCAGCCTCTTTCCATGACCTCTAGTGTCCCGTGTATCCCAGACCATTAAGTTGCTCTGGTGTGTGCGTGTGTGTGTGTGTGTGTGTGTGTGTGTGTGTGTGTGTGTGTATTTACCTAGTTGTATTTACCTAGTTGTATAGTACAGGGTCCGAGCCAAAGCTCAATTAGTCCTGTCTCCATACCCGAATTTATCCAATCTCTCTTTAAACATGTGCACACTCTTTGCCGCAACCACTTCTTCTTTTAAGTTATTCCATATTTCAACCGTTCAATGCGGAAAGCTGTATTTTTTAATATCTCCCAAACAATGACTCTTTTTTAATTTCTTCATATGTCGCCTTGTACGTCTATCTCCTTCCTCCACTTTTACAACTAGGTCATCTCTGTCTATCTTCTCCATGTTGTTTATTAATTTGAACATTGTTATCAGGTCTCCTCTTTCCCTTCTCTCTTGCAGTGTTGGTAATCCAATTTCTTCCAGTCTTTCCTCGTAACTTAGGTCTTCCAATTCAGGTATCATTTTCATAGCTGTTCTTTGTATCCTTTCCAATTTCCTTATATCTTTCTTCTTAAGTGGAGACCATACCACTGCTGCGTATTCCAGTTTGGGGCGTATCATGTGTGTTATAATTTTCTTCATCATTTCTTTGTCTAGGTAATTAAATGCCACCCTGATATTTGCTAGCAAATTATATGTAGAGCCAAATATTCCACTGATGTGTTTTTCTGGTGATAGCGTGTCTTGAATTATTACTCCCAAGTCTTTTTCTTCTTTGCTCTTTGCTATTGTGATTCCTCCCATCTTATACTCCCATGAAGGTCTCCTTTTACTTTTTCCCATCTCCATTACATGGCACTTCTTTATATTAAATTCTAATTTCCATCATTTACTCCATTCATAAATTCTATCAATATCCCTCTGTAGTTCCTCACAATCCTCTTGGTTCTTTATTACTTTCATCAATTTTGCATCATCTGCAAACATGTTAATGTAGCTATTTAAACCCACCATCATATCATTTATATAGACCTGAAACATTATAGGTGCCAACACAGACCCTTGTGGTACTCTGCTTGTTACTTTGCACCAACTTGATTTATTATCTCTGATTACTGTACTCATTTCCCTACCTTGGAGATAATCCTTCATCCACTTAAGTATTTTTCCTTTTAGCCCTCCTCGATGTTCCAGTTTCCATACGAGACTTTTATGTGGAACTGTATCAAAAGCTTTTTTCAGATCCAAATAGACTGCATCAACCCAACCTCTTGTAGTTTATCTATTACTCTTGTATAAAAGCTCAGTAAGTTTGTTACGCAAGATCTCTCTTTCCTGAAACCAAATTATTTTTCTGTTATTATATTTTCTTGTTCAAGATATTGCACCCATCTGTTTTTAATGACTATTTCACAGAGTTTACTTACAATACTCGTGAGTGAGACTGGTCTGTAATTCAGTGGTTCCATTTTACTACCTCCTTTGTATAACGGTACTATATTTGCTCTCTTCCATTCCTTTGGTACCCTTCCCTCCTTCAAAGAGCTGTTAATTATCTCCCATATTGGTTCTTCCAATTCCTCTCTACAGTCTTTCAATATCCATCCATTCACTTCGTCTGGTCCCATCACCTTCCTAGTATCTAGCTCTTCCAGTAGTCTTTTAATTTCTTTTCTTTCCACTTGTATGTTTTCTATTCCTTTCTGTTGTTCCTCATCTCCCAGTGATGCAAAGACAGTTTCTCTTGTAAATACAGACTTAAAGCTTTTATTCAGTATCTCAGCCATCTCTTGTGTGGTTTCATAAATTTCTCCATTTTTCTTCAGCTTTGTAATGGTATCTCTATGCTTTATTTTTCCATTTACATATCTATAGAAAAGTTTGGGTTTTTCTTTACACTTTCCAACTACATCTCTTTCAAAATTTCTTTCTTCTTCTCTTCTTATTTTAACATAATCATTTCTAGCTGTCCTGTATTCTTCTCTATTTATCTCATTCCATTGTTTCCTCATTTTTTTTCCATGTCCTCTCCTTCTTTTTTGCCTCTGCACACTTTGCATTAAACCACACTTTCTTATTTTCTTTTACCTTATATCTTGGCACATATCTTTCAACACCTTCTCTAAACTTGCTTAAAAACACTTCATATTTTTTCTGCACCTCCTTAATTTATTAATAAATTTAATAAATTACTCCAATCAAGCTCTCCGTAGAATTTCTTTAACCCTGTAAAGTCTGCCTTAGCATAATCTTTTCTCTCATTTTTATATTCCTCATTGAATTTTGGCACTTCTTCTTTGATCTCTATCTCCATCTTCACATGATCACTTTTTCCCACTGGACACAAATATTCTATACTTGGTTCATTTTCTGGCTTTTTTGTAAAAACGAAGTGTGTGTGTGTGTGTGTGTGTGTGTGTGTGTGTGTGTGTGTGTGTGTGTGTGTGTGTGTGTGTGTGAAAATGCAAATCAATAAATATAAATTACAAAAAAAATAAAAAAAATAAATGAAAAATATATAAAACAAAATATACGAATATACCTAATAAAAATCAAACCCCCTATGATGATGATACAGCAGCAAGCCATGACATCCTTTAGCTCACCAGACTATCCCCTGATTGTTGACCAAGTGCAGGATGTTCTCAGCAATCTTGAAGTCTGCATAGCCAGGAAACTGCTTCTCCAGGTCCCAGCAACAGCAGCCATTGAGCAGCCTCACCACCACGGCCCGCACGTACTCTGTCATCACCACCGTCACCACCGTCACCACCTAGGGCATAGTAGTTATTCGGTTACAGTACGCTAAGCTAGTTTTAAGTGTCACATTCCATCATCACCATCTGTGTAGAAATGAACTTCATAAACAAACAAACAAACAAACAAACAAAACACACACACACACACACACACACACACACACACACACACACACACACACACACACACACACACACACACACACACACACACACACACACACACACACACAAGAAAAGAAAAACAAAAAACTAAATAACTAACTAACTAAATAATTAACTGAATAAATAAATAAATAGATAATATAAATAGATAAATAAATAAATAAAAAATAAAGCTGAATGAAAAATATAAATAAATAAATAAATAAATTAGAAAATAAAATTTTAAAAGTATAAAAAATAAACATGAACATGAAAATAAAATTAATAAATGAATAAAATAAATAAATGAATAAATAAAAGAAAAACTAAAGGTAACAAAATTTTGAAAAATACATCAGAAGAAAAATAAAATCCACAGGCAACCCTTCTGTTTATCTATCTATCTATCTATCTATCTATCTATCTATCTGTCTGTCTGTCTGTCTGTCTGAGTGACAAGTCAAAACACTTCACAAAATCAACACACCACTAGTCCAAACACAGGCCAAACATTTATAATGCACAAGAGATGCTGGCCTGGGGCAACAAAGAGCCATGCAAAAAGGCCCACTGAGGGAGCCAGCAGTCCTTACAGAGTACAGTCAAGAAAATGATCATCCAGAATTTGAGAAAACCTCCCTCTCGACCTTCTCCCTGTTTGTCAATCTTCACCATAATTGTCTACAATTTTTAAAGGACTTATTTTTCATACTAGTCTCTTAAAATACAAACTTTTAAATACATAACATAGCAAAGAAGAAATTAACTTCATATTCCTTCTTTATGTCATTCCATACAACTTGTTACATTGACCTCAGTGATTATGAAAGACAACTTAGCTGTTAAATGGTTGAAACAGTTCTAGTCAAAGGTAGGAGGAAAAACAAAAACACTTGCCAGATCCATGACTGTCAGTTTGATGATTTCTTGGCCAAACATTGTCTCCCAGCACAGCTTCCTGAGTCTTTCCTGTGACTTGCCAGGCAGTGAGGACACCCACTTTTCAGGGTTGTTCTTCATGGGCTGTACCAGGAAGGAGTGTGGGGTGGTGGACTCAGCTGTGATGGTGGTGGCGGCAGTGGTGGTGATAGTGGTGGGATGTCTGGTGAGGGCTGTGGGCTGTGATGTGGGTGGGGATAAAGTTGTGGGTGGGTCTGTGTGTGTTTCTGTGGTACTGGTGGCTGATTCTGACAAAGCAGGAGAAAGAATATTCATTGAAACCCATAATAATAATATAAGGATATATATATATATATATATATATATATATATATATATATATATATATATATATATATATATATATATATATATATATATATATATATATATATATATATATATATATATATATATATATATATATATATATATATAATTCTTAGTCTCCTTAATAATTCAGTTTATTCATAATGATCTTTTAATTTGTGCATGAAGTAACTTAACAAGAACCCAATATCAAGTAAGAATAATCTTCAAAATCCTGAAGTCAACACTAGCAGTTCACATCCATTAAAACAATGAATAAGAGATGCAAGAGGATAACTTCCAGTGAGATGGGAACAGTGTGCTGGAATGAGTGAAGTGAGAGGAGAATGAGAAGACAGGAGTATGCAAAGAGGGCAGGAATAAATGGAGGCTTCTGTCACAACTATTCTCTTTGGAGAAATATATCAAAAAGAACTGTGAGATAAGGATAAAAGGTAGATATGGACAGAAAGATAGAGAGAGGCTAAGGGAAGCTTTTCACTCACCTTCACACACTATAACAAAACAGTCTTCAGCATCCACAGGGAAGTCTGAAAGTCCCTCCTCAGCTGTCCCATTCTCCTCCCCCACCACTGAGGGCTCAAGTGTTGCCTCCACACCATTCTCTGCAGTAACCCTCATGAATTGCGCCCAGAATGCATCCCTGTCAGTCGTTGATATATTGTAAGACACCACAGTTGGCAGTATCATTCTAGTGCCCCAGTCTTCCTCTGTTTCTTCAAGATTGTCCAGTGTGGAGTTGCTTTCAGTTGCATTGTCTCCTGTGTCCAGATCTGTGGGGAGGGTGTAGTCTGGTGAAAGGTCGTGGGTCATGAAGTCGTCATCTGTGTCGTCAGCAGAGGGGTGATACAAGGGGAGGTAGTAGGCATCATTGACGTCTATCCCGCCATAATCATTGATCACTCGCTTTACTCTTTTCATTGGCAGGTTTTCCTTAGCCAGGTTTTTTAGTTCCTTGTGATCTCCCCTATCTTCATATTTTACTGTGTATGAATTGCTAGTTGAGTTTTCTCCTAATTCTTCAATCTCCATGATTTTTTCTTTTGTTTCTTTTGCTTCAAGGACTTCATCTTTTAATGCTTCTGCTTTCATGATTTGTTTCTTTTCAGTGATGACATAATTTTCTCCATTCTGATAATTAGGTGAGTGCAAAGTCCCAGTTAACTTTCCTTCTCTTATTTCTGTTACTTCCATAACCTCTTCCCTTTCAGTGGTGATATCTTCCTGTTTTTGATCATCTAAAATTGATGGATTCCTAGATGAGCTTCTTCCTTTTATTTTAGCTTCCTTATTCTGAGTCTGGATTTGAGGTAATAGAAAATTCTGGACAGCATCAACTTTCCTCTTCTTCCTAATCACATCATGCACTGCCCCTGTCCTCATGCTATTCTCTGCCTCATCTTCCTCCTCCAAGTCACCAAGCATGTGGAAGATTCTTGGTATGCCAGGTGCCAATCTCATTAAATTTGAAAAGTTTTCTTCAAAGGCATCAGTAGCCTCTGTTGAGGTTTCCAGTCTGGCAAATTCAGGGGGATCTTCTACAGTGGCATTTGTGGTGTTTGAGAACTCTGCAGAGGCTTCAGAGTTGTCATGTGTGTGTGGTGTTGTCTCTGCACTAGCTGGTGTGGTGAGTCCCTCTAACACCTCTGATGACATAGTGCTAGATTCATATCCAAATGCTCTGGAAGGTTTTTCTGATGCATGGAGTTCAGTGCTATTTGAATACCCTCCATTACTACTAAGATCTGCTTCAAAATGTAGCATTACTGACAGGTCATCGGAGGGCAGACTACCATCATCACTTTCACTGATAGTAATAACAGGAGTGGAAAAGGAAGTATTAGGCGTAGCAGGGTTACTATCCACATGAGAGTGAGGAGAGGTTGTATTACTGCCTGCTTCTGATGTGTAATTACTAAACACTCCATCAGCTTCAATAGGAACAGGACTGGAAGTGAAAATGTTATCAGTGCTGTCATCTACACGGGAGTCAGAAGAGATTGTGTTACTGTCTGCTTCTGCTGGATAATTCTCATAAACTCTATCAGGTTCTTGTGTGGACTCTGTGGGAAGCCAGCCAGGTGTGGTTATGTTATCCTCACCCAAGTACACCGGCTCGTCACCAAAGACCGTGTCGTCTCCCCCCAAGTCGTAGATCATGTCAGCCCAGCCAGTGTGCTTGAGGGTGGAGGCTGGCTGAGCAGTGGGGAAAGGTGTGGCTGTGTGTGCCTCACTGCTTGTGTGAGGTATGGCTGAGGATGTGGAGGACACAGAGCCAGGACAGGCAGCTGGGAGCACATGACAGCCAGGAGGAGGTGTCTTCAGTCTTGGATCACCCTTGGGCAGCAGCAACCTACAGTGAAATGCTGGTTATTACACTAATCCTACAATACAAGTCACAAGATGGTCACTGAGGAATGCTAAATAAAGACACCTGAGGAATGCTAAATAAAGACACAGTCAAGAATCAGGTGACTGTTTAATGGATGTAAAGTAATGAAAACACAAAGAAGGTAGAAAACAAGATAGGGATGGAGAACTAAGAGATGGAGGGATGCAATGAGATGTTTTGCTCCCTGATACATAAAATAAATAATAATAATGACTAGATAGACAAAGAGACAAGATGTGATATCAGTCTGTTACTTAGACAGATATATAGACAAATAAAGAGTGACGGTCATACTTGGAGAGTGAAGCAGCAGTGAGGAACGAGGCTGCCAATGTAGAGCTGAGTGAACCCTCCGAGCCTAACACAGTGAAGGGATCCAGGCTCACTGCAGGCAGGGTGGAGGACAAGGTAGTCATGCCATCATCCACTGAACCAAGGCTCACTCCACTGCCCAATGAGGTGGTAAGAGCATACATGGAGGCATTGTAGCTGGTGGGGTTGGCTGTGGTAGTGTTGGGGGTCCAGGGTGTGGTGCTGCTGAGCATCTTCAACTCCTCAGTGTGGGTGGCAGTCAAGTTGTCCTTCAGCACCTCAAGCTCCTTAGTCTGGGAGGGTTAAAATAAAAATAGAAATGAAATAGAACTTAAATAATTAAGTTTCTAAACTTTATTTTTTTTACAAATATGTACATATAGATTGCTACATATTCTTTTGTTTATACATTATATTGATGAGTACATGTGATATAGTTTTCAGAGAGAAAGTTAATGTAGAAATGGAACTATGAGTCTCTCTCTCTCTCTCTCTCTCTCTCTCTCTCTCTCTCTCTCTCTCTCTCTCTCTCTCTCTCTCTCTCTCTCTCTCTCTCTCTCTCTCTCATGCTCACACATTTCTGAAGAGTGCCAGTGTGTGCAGTGCCTACCATGTCATCCACCTTGGAGAAGAGGGCAAAGATGAGGGTGTACAGGTTCAGCAGATTGAGGGACATGATGCGTGCCAGCTGCCACTGCAGTTGGTTCCTTGGGTGACGAACCTCCAGCAGCCCTACCAGCTGTGAACACGTGTTGTCTCTTAACATATCCTTAGGTAAATCACTGTTTATATGCATTTGATTTATGAATAAAACAATTTTATTCTTTGCTCTCATTTATGGATGCAGAATTCACATTAACAGTATTAATAACTATCCCTCAAAATTGCTTATTCAAAACATGGAAAAATGCATTAAATAAAAAGAGAATTATAAATCACTGTAAAATAATATCTATTCTGGTAATATTTAAAGTGACCACTGGGAATTACAAATATGCATGAAACATACAAAATAACAATAGAAACAAGTCACAGTTTTATCCTAAACATTCTAATAATGACTAAGGAGTAAAACACCTCTAAATAAATGACTCCCAGACTCCCCCTAATGGCATAGTAAGAGTGATGCTGTGCAGCACCACACAGCTCAACACAGACCAGTGCCTGGTGAAGTGAGGCAACGCTGCAGGGAAGTGTTGTCACACTGCCCACTGGGTCTTGTTCACCATCACACATTACGGCAACTCCTTCACCACAACTTATTTCTGATTGTAATGCAGGTACTATCGTGTCTGTCACTATAGATTAAGTTTATTTGATTTATATAAGAGAAATTTGTGATTTATGGATGTCAATAATGTTTTGAAAGCAATATATTACCAAGGTTCTATGAAAAGTTTCTAACATGCAATTCATCCTTTCATTCAGTTTTAGTCAAGAACAATGTTGAGTGGTTTTCAGCACTATTACATGTGAATACTAAATATACAATAATTATTAGTCAAAAGTAAGGTGATTGAAATTCAACAAATATTCTTCAGTGCAAAAGTTGTTTGTTTATTAGAAAAAAATAAACATAAAAGCAAGAGACACTCACTTGATGATGACATCAAGTGTGATGCTTTGATATTGAGACATCACATGATATTACTTGTGTTTTACTTACAATATTATTATCAGCTTACTATCATTATATTATTAATTCATCAACCTTCAATGAAGCATACAAATAAATGACTGTTTGGCATCACATTTCTAGGCACAACAGTGATGGTTGGTTATGCTTTGGTTAAACGTTCATAATAATCACACTGTAAAGTAATTCATAAGAGTATACTTTAATTATAGTATACTAAACTAAGTTATATTTCATATCACAATGAAATAGTTCAAAGAATGTGTGCACACACATACACACACACACACTGAAACACACCACTATAGCCACCAATGAATGACAGGGGTTGCCACCGTGGAGGAGAAGGCAGTAGACACCTCCTGAAACAATAATTACTCCCAGTGAGGTCTAAAACACTGTTCAGGGGGTGCTGTGAACTTATCATTAAACCTAGCTGTGACCTCACTGAACATTTCCCTTTGTGTCTCACAACACAAGGGGGCAGTCACAGCCTGCCCTCTAAAGACAACTCTCTTCCTCCACACAAAACTACAAGCACCTAATAACACACACACCCTTCACTCAAAAATTTTAAAATCATCACGGCGACTCCTACACCAGCCTCAGAGTCCCCATCTGGGGAGGGGACCATAAATATCTCCAGGTCGGACTGCCTTTCTGTCAACGACCCTAAGTGTCTTAACACCCTCCTCAACTTTTTCTTCATTAACTTCTGCAACATTCACGGTCTAAGATCTAATTTTCAATCTGGAAAACACCACCTCTCCTCTTCTAAACCTCATCTTTTCCTCACTGAAACTCAGGTGTCTGAGGCAACTGACAGTAGCCCCTTTTCTGTTCCCTCCTACTTTCTCTATCCTCATTTTCGATCCAAAGCTGGATGATGCGTTTATGTGTGCAATGACTTAACCTGCTCTCTTGCCCACGCTCTTGAATCTTCCGAGTTTTCCACCATCTGGCTACGACTGCAGAGTCACTCTCAGACTAAATTTATCTGTGCTGTATACCTCTCACCTAACTCCTCTGACTATAAGAAATTCTTTGACTTCTTAACTTCCAAAGTGGAGCACATTCTGACCCTCTTCCCTTTTCCAGAGATCTCCATTCTTGGAGACTTCAATGTTCACCACCATCTTTGGGTTTCCTCTCCCTTCACTGACCATCCTGGTGAACAAGCCTACAACTTTGCTATCCTCCACGACCTAGAGCAATTGGTGCAACACCCTACTCATATTCCTGACCGTCCTGGAGATACGCCCAACATTCTTGACCTTTTCCTGACCTCTAATCCTTCTGCTTATGCTGTCACCCTTTCTTCTCCATTGGGCTCCTTCAATCCCTCCTCAGGATCCCCCTAAGCGAAGGTGCCTCTGGCGTTTTGCCTCTGCTAGTTGGGGGGACCTGAGGAGGTATTTTGCTGATTTTCCTTGGAATGACTACTGCTTCCATGTCGGAGACCCGTCTTTGTGTGCTGAGCGCATAACAGAGGTGATAGTGTCTGGCATGGAGATGTACATTCCTCACTCTTTTTCTCGACCTAAACCTTGCAAACCTTGGTTTAACACAGCTTGTTCTTGTGCTATATATGATAGAGAGGTGGCCCACATAAGGTACTTAAGCCTTCCATCACCAGAATCTCATGCACTTTATATTTCTGCCCAGAACCATGCCAAGTCTGTTCTCCAACTAGCCAAAAACTCCTTCATTAACAGAAAGTGTCGAAACCTTTCAAGATCTAACTCCCCTTGTGACTTCTGGCATCTAGCCAAAAATATCTCCAATAACTTTGCTTCTTCTTTACCTCCTCTATTTCAGCCAGATAGCACCACTGCTATCACATCTATTTCTAAAGCTGAACTCTTCGCTCAAACCTTTGCTAAAAACTCTACCTTGGACAATTCTGGGCTTGTTCCTCCCTCTCCTCCACCCTCTGACTACTTCATGCCACTTATTAAAATTCTCCACAATGATGTTTTCCATGCCCTCGCTGGCCTAAACCCTCGGAAGGCTTATGGACCTGATGGGGTCCCTCCTATTGTTCTCCAAAACTGTGCCTCTGTGCTTGCACCTTGCTTAGTCAAACTCTTTTAGATCTGTCTGTCAACATCTACCTTTCCTTCTTGCTGGAAGTTTGCCTACATTCAATCTGTTCCTAAAAAGGGTGACCGTTCTAATCCCTCAAACTACCGTCCTATTGGTTTAATTTCCTGCCTATCTAAAGTTTTTTAATCTATCCTCAACAGGAAGATTCTTAAACATCTATCACTTCACAACCTTTTATCTGATCGCCAGTATGGGTTCCATCAAGGCCGCTCTACTGGTGATCTTCTGGCTTTCCTTACTGAGTCTTGGTCATCTTCTTTTAGAGATTTTGGTGAAACTTTTGCTGTTGCCTTGGACATATCAAAAGCTTTTGATAGAGTCTGGCACAAAGTTTTAATTTCCAAACTACCCTCCTACGGCTTCTATCCTTCTCTCTGTAACTTCATCTCAAGTTTCCTTTCTGACCGTTCTATTGCTGCTGTGGTAGACGGTCACTGTTCTTCTCCTAAACCTTTTAACAGTGGTGTTCGTCAGGGTTCTGTCCTGTCACCCACTCTCTTCTTATTGATCATGAATGATCTTCTAAACCAAACTTCTTGTCCTATCCACTCCTACGCTGATGATACCACCCTACACTTTTCCACGTCTTTTCACAGACGTCCAACCTTTCAGGAGGTAAACATTTCACGCAGGGAAGCCACAGAACGCTTGACTTCTGATCTTTCTAAAATTTCTGATTGGGGCAGAGCAAACTTGGTATTGTTCAATGCCTCAAAAACTCAATTTCTCCATCTATCAACTCGACACAACCTTCCAGACAACTATCTCCCTCTTCTTCAATGACACTCAACTGTCTCCCTCTTCTACATTGAACGTCCTCAGTCTGTCCTTTACTTATAATATGAACTGGAAACTTCACATCTCATCTCTAGCTAAAACAGCTTCCATGAAGTTAGGCATTCTGAGACGTCTCTGCCAGTTTTTCTCACCCCCCCAGTTGCTAACTCTGTGCAAGGGCCTTATCTGTCCATGTATGGAGTATGCTTCACATATCTGGGGGGTTCCACTCATACTGCTCTTCTAGACAGGGTGGAATCAAAAGCTTTTCGTCTCATCAACTCCTCTCCTCTAACTGACTGTCTTCAGCCTCTCTCTCACCGCAGCAACGTTGCATCTCTAGCTGTCTTCTACTGCTATTTTCATGCTAACGGCTCTTCTGATCTTGCTGACTGCATGCCTGCCCTCCTCCCGCGGTCTCGCTGCACAAGACTTTCTTCTTTCTCTCACCCCTATTCTGTCCACCTCTCTAATGCAAGAGTTAACCAGTATTCTCAATCATTCATCCCTTTCTCTGGTAAACTCTGGAACTCCCTGCCTGCTTCTGTATTTCCACCTTCCTATGACTTGAATTCCTTCAAGAGAGAGGTTTCAAGACACTTATTCATCAATTTTTGACTACTGCTTTGACCCTTTTATGGGACTGGCATTTAAGTGGGCATTTTTTTAAATTGGAATTTTGTTGCCCTTGGCCAGTGTCCTTCCTACATTTAAAAAAAAAAAAAAAAAACCTGAAAACTGTGTCAACACTCCATGCAGATGACTGTACCTGTAAACTATGCTTGGGAATCATAAGACATGCACAATTCCTTAGTGCTGCACAAAAATACTTACATCAAACAGGTTCGGGTAGACAAAGGAGATGAGGGTGAGTGTGAGGGTGAGTTCATTCTGCCGCCACCAGGAGGAGGAGCTGTCTACCCCCTCGGAACGCTTCACCAGCAGCACCACAGCATAAGCGCTGGCCACGATGAGCAGCATCACTATGAGATGTGCTAGCATGCGTCGCCCTCGCAGCTTCCAACTGTCGTGAGGGAAGTGAATGTTGAGCAATGGATGTTTTCCTCTTTCTTGTGCATCCTTTGGTCATCTTCCTCCATCGATTTTCCCACTTGTCAATACTTGGGTCTACCTCTTCATCATCTTCTCCTCTTTCTGCACTTGTCTATCACAAATTCACCTCTTCTGTACCTTCCTCCTCTTCTTTCTGACTTAAACCCTGTACCTTGTAACTTACATTCACCTCATTCCCTCCTCTTCCTCCAGCACCTAGTCCATCTCATTTCTCCCTCCTCTTCTTCCTTGAGTCCCTAACCCACCTCTTTTCCCACTCCTCTTACTACTTCAACCCCTTACTCACTTTCTTCCCCCCTTCTCTTTCTTCTCCAGCTCCTAACCCACCTCATTTACCCCCCCCTCCTCCTCCCTCAGTTCCTAACCCACCTCTTTTCCTCTTTCTCAGACTCCCTTGCCTCCAGCAGTGCCTCCCTGAAGCCTGTGTTGATGGCAGCCACCTTGTTCTGGGCTGCCTCAGGATTGCCAATGGTGTAGTCCCACCCAGCCAACAGACGCCATGTGAAGGTGCACTCCTCGTCTTCGGCAAGTTTGGACATACGAGAGTTGGCAGCCATCCTGTGTTGTAATAATAATAATAATAATAATAATAATAATAATAATAATAATAATAATAATAATAATAATAATAATAATAATAAAAAACGGTTTATTATTCAGGCAGTTTACAAACTGAAAATGTACAGAGGGGGTGGAGAAATACTTAACATTAATCCTAAAGCTAAGTCTAATCTAGAAGCGAAATACTATTTACTGATGGCTTGCACCATGATGGGAATCGCGCTGAGTCTGTACCGGTCCGTGCGTGGTGCCTTTGTGTTGTGTGACAAGGATCATGAACCTTGGTGCTGTGTGAAGGCAGCAAAAGGAAAGATGCAGGAGGAGAAATCAGAAAATCAACAGTCTTTTGAAAGTAACATAGAGATTAGAATTTATAGACAGGTTGTGTGGCAAAGATCATAAACTTTAGTTATTCGAAGGCAGCTGGAAGAAAGATGTAGATGTCTTTTCAAAGTAACAAGATGAAAAATTTGGACAAGTTGGTTCTTCTGACAAGAGATGGAGGAAGAACAAAGGATTATGAGTGTAAACTGAAGAGCTGATGTCTAAACAACACCAAGAAATGTTGCTTTCCAGACAGAAGCACTGAGGCTTGGAATGAGTTGAAGGCTGAGGTGATGAGTGCAGGAACATCCATGGCTTTAATATTGGGCTGAGTAAAAGTAGATGGAAAGACAGGACAACATGACTGGCTCAATCCTGCACACTACAGCTGGTTACATACACACATACACACAGGTCATATTAAATTGTATAAAATTAATAAGACAAGACAAACTTCACTCAAATCCTGTACACACCAATACTAAAAGAAGGTAAACACTATACACAAGCACTCACTTTCTCAGTATAGCCACAAAACTGTAGGCATAGACAGCAAGAGAGGTGAGGAAGTATGCCAGCGGCAGCCTGTACCCCTCCCTGGTGTAGGGGTGCTTGCTGTAATAGCCATAGAAGATGGGGGAGTATCTCATGATTCCCTCAAAGTCCCACAGAACCTTGAAGTCGTAGGCTGAGATGCGTTCCCAGGGCAGGATGGACTTCCTCTCCCCAGCATTGTCCCGGTCACCAGCCAGGAACTGTAACCATAGGTCAATGCTAAGCCATAGGAGCAAACTACTAAGCTGTGAAAATTCCTCTCTATATGAATTCTGATATTTATATGAAAAATGCTGCTAATGTATGTGCATTTCTGTCAGAGTGTAGTAAATCAGAAATGCTGCATCTTATCTAAAAAATAATAAAATAAAAAAATAAATAAAAAATGTAGTTATAAATTATGAAAATTTTCAAACCTGCTGCATATATTTTGTCAAGAATAAATTGCCATTCTGTATGATTCCCTGGAAAATTTGTAAAATATAAATCCTTCAGTGTTCAGTGAAACTATTTGTTTGAAAAAAGAAAAAAAGTGAACCAAGTAAAAGTTCCATAAGAGAATAAAAGCAACACCTGTGGCATTCTTGAAGACTCAGTAAAGCACAGCAGCATTCTATAAAAAGCCCCCACCCCAGTGTTAAAAACCACCTCAGCAGACACAGGCCACCAGCCATCTCCCCTCCCTGCCTCCTTCACACCTCCGGGACAATGACGAAGGCTGCCAGGAGCGTCGTCAGTGCCACATTGAGGCCCAACACCCAGCGCAGGAAGGTGAAGTAGGAGGCCACTGCTGAGCCAAAGTGTGACTCAATGGTCTTGATGCGCCCCTGCCACGGCTCCAGACCTGACACCCACACATACACCGCTCGCACACCTGCCCGCAATACCTGCCAGAGAGGGGAAAGTGTGTTATGTTGAAGTTTGATAAACATCATTACAGATATGAAGGAAAGAAAGAAAGGATGCTGGAGAGAAACCAATGAGAGAAATGAAGGGAAGGGAGAAAGAGGATGCTGGAGAGAAACTACAGAAAGAAACATCATCACGGAAAAAATCTCTTGGTCATCCTCTTTGCTCATCTCTCAGGGTGAACTGTGAGCCTCACCCTCCTGGCACGGATGAAGCAGCGCAGCAGAACATCCCAAGTGCTGGTGCTCTGGGCCAGACGCTCCTCCAGCTCCCCCTCGTGGCGCCGGATGTACTCCCGCGACGCCCTGGCCAGACGCAGCTTCCTGGGTGTTAGATTAGGTGCTGTGTATTATCATGTGTTAGTAATGTTATCATTATTATCATTTAGGTAAAATAGCACTAAAGGTGATGATAATGACACTATCACTATAACCACTGCTTCCTTGGGTATGGATTATAAGCTGTGTATTATCCTGTGTTAGTACTGGTATCATCATCACCACCATCTATCTACATACCAGGCCAGCAATCCTACACAGGGGTGACCAGACAAGGTACCAGGTCAGACCAGTAAGAAAAGTGGCATTGAAGGAGATGATGATGATAGTCATACTACAGTTATCACTGCAGCTTCTTGGGTGTTGGTTAGATGGTGTGTATTATTGTGTTAGTATTGTTATCATCATTATCATTGCAGTAAAAATAAATGATAACACTTAAGGAAGTGATGATGGTAATGAGACTATAATGGAATAACTGCAGCTTCCTGGGTGCTGGCTAGGTGCTGTATATCATGTATTGCTACTGGTATCATTATTATCACAGTAAGATGAATAAAAACATTAAACAAAATGATAATGATACTATAACTGCCATTTTTCTCATTATTTCCAACAGAAGCAGGAGTGGTACCTTTGTGACGGTAATAGCCTGTTATTTGTATTGGTACTATAACTTGCTTTTCACCTTTCTTTCAAAATCACCACGGTCATGCAAACAAGGCACTCCACTCTCACAAGACCCTTAAAGGGGTACTATCAGAACGGGGCTGATGGGGCCAGGGGAGTGAGGCAACCTGACCACTGAGGCCACAAGGCAACAAGTTAAGAAGCCTTCAGGTCAACAGGAGGCAAACGAGTTACTACACTGACTTTTAACTTACTTTGGCAGACCAGCTACTTACATCCAAGACAAAATGGTCTCTTCATGAGTAAATTCCTTATCTTTCCATTTGTTTTAGTGGTAGTGGCATGTGTTACTCTCAAATATCTACCTGTAGCAGTCTTTCTGTTAGATTCGGTGTTAATGTTCTATTTCTATTTGCAATCTATCAGTACTCTGTCAGACCACCTGCTTATACTCAAAACAGTACACTCTTTCCACTAGTAAATTCCTTATCTTTCTGTATACTTTACTATTAGTGTGTGATACTCTGTTTGTTGCACAATCTTTCTATTAGTGGCCCTAAAAGCACTCTATTTCCATCTGCAACCTATCAAAACTCTCTCTTTAATACAGTACTGACAGCTTATTTTCATTCACTCCTGTCCAGGAATTCAACCCTAGTCCCTGCAGGTTCCCCCACCTTGCTATGGGCCACGGCTGCAGCCTGACGCCTGCCACCACCTCCTTGTGGATCCTCAGCGTCTCCACTACCTCCTCCTCCTCACTCAGGCCCTCCACTTCCACCACTGTCCTGCCGGGGAGACACACCACACCCTTGAAACATATTCATACATGGGGCAGACATACATGCATACAGCTGGACTTACAGACAAACACATACAATTAATCACATGCATTCATATATATATATATATATATATATATATATATATATATATATATATATATATATATATATATATATATATATATATATATATATATATATATATATATATATATAATGAGTTCAAACTTGAACCCATTACTTCTTGTCCTATCCTGATTACTGACCCTGAGGATTTTGCTTGTCACCCTTACTATATCCCTTTAAAGACCTACATGGCTACAGGAATACGTGAAGATAACCTGAGAAAGCATGAAATAAGGTAGCTAATGCTTAAGCCTGTTACTCTTTTTCCTTACATGTTACAATTATGTATTTCTTTTTTTAGATTTCAAGAGAAGGGCTGGCTCATATCTAGCAAGCACTCTCTCTCTCTCTCTCTCTCTCTCTCTCTCTCTCTCTCTCTCTCTCTCTCTCTCTCTCTCTCTCTCTCTCTCTCTCTCTCTCATTATTTTACCTTTTTCTTGAAATTTCATGTTTTAAAAATATTTCCACATGACTACTATTTCTTCTTTTTAGGGCTGTTTCATAAATGGCCTGCTCTCTCTCTCTCTCTCTCTCTCTCTCTCTCTCTCTCTCTCTCTCTCTCTCTCTCTCTCTCTCTCTCTCTCTCTCTCTCTACGTACTCCCCCGAGCTGGTGGTCACAGTGCTGGTCCTCCTGGATTTCTTCCTTCTCCTGGTGCTGCGTCGTGAGCCGCCCCGACAACTGGAGCGCCTCAGGATGGCAGACACGCTTGCTCCATACTCCTCATCCTGCTGCTGCTGCTGCTGCTGCTGCTGCTGCTGTTGCTGCTTCTCAGGAAGTGGTGATTCCTGTGCTTCCTCCAACAGACTCCCACATGCTGGTAGTTGTCATAAGCAAACAATATAGCATACAGGAGCAATGGCCAAGTGAGAGAGAGAGAGAGAGGAGAGAGAGAGAGAGAGAGAGAGAGAGAGAGAGAGAGAGAGAGAGAGAGAGAGAGAGAGAGAGAGAGAGAGAGAGAGAGAGAGAGAGAGAGAGAGAGAGAGAGAGAGAGAGAGAGAGAGAGAGAGAGAGAGAGAGAGAGAGAGAGAATGAATGACTGGAAATACTGGTTAGCTCTTACACTTCAATGTGCTGACTGCTCGAACTGTTCATTGTTTATGGACTCTGAAACCAACACATACTGTACTTAAAGGTGAAGTGAAAAATGGGGCATCAGTCAATCTGTCCATCGGTCAGTCAGTCAACCAAACAACCAATCTGTCAATGGGTCAATTAATCAATTAGTCAATCATCAATCAATGCTTCAATCTGTTAATCAATTAGTCATTCATTCAATGTCAGTTAGCCACCAAACAGTCACTTCAGTTCAGGTCAGTTAGTATTTTGAGGTAATGCCTTTGCACTGGCACCCCTATTTTATTTCATTATTTTTTCTACTGCTGCTGCTGTTTCTGTCTTATTAGATGGATCCTTTTTTTCCAGAGTGATGTTATGATGTTCTTATAGTCTCGTTGTTTATTAACTCTATCAAAGGGTAAGAGTTTTTCCAATATGTTTGTGTGATAGGGTTGTTGGAGGACTTTTGTGATGTTTCTAATGTCTCGTAGTTTTGGACAGTATAGCAGAAAATGGTCTAGGTTTTCTTCATCATAGTTATATAAAGGGCAGCTTGTTTCTTCATTTCTATGATTTTTCCTCCATCCAAACTCTTGGGTATTCATTCTGACCTTGAATAGCAAGTCAGATGGTAAGGTGTTATCATAAATTGCTGTCTCCATCTTGATTTAAATTTTATACTTTCTTTATATAATTAACCTGAGTCTAGTTTCTAATTCTGGTTCCCAGCATACATTGTCCCAATCCTTGATTTTGTTGCTTATCTCTTCTTTTCTCATTTCTCTTATTTTATTGATATTTACATTTATTTCTAACATATGTCTTAACCATTTTTATCCATGGATCTTTCAAGGTTTCCATTAGATCTTCAAATTGTTTTTAGTAATGTATTGTTATCATGCATAATGTGTCTTACATAGCCGAGTATGATCTTCATATCTCTTGCTGTGTGAAGTGATGCTCCTATTTCTCCTCTTATTGCACTGTTTGGGGTATAGATTGGGGCATTCATTACATATCTGTATGTTGTTTTCTGCTTTTTGTAGTGTATTTCTTTTTTGTATAGTTTACTACTTCTCCCCCAAACAGTCAGTCAATCAGTAACCAGTCAATTAATCAACCATCAATCATCCAGTCAGTTACCGATCAGTAATCAATCATCAATCACTCAAGTCAGCCAGCAGCGAGTCAATCCACACCCACCGGGCACCAGGGTGTTAATGGAAGGCTGGTCAGGTGTGCCGCCCTGGCCTCTCTGCACCAGTGACACACCATCGCTGGACACAGACCGCTCCCCGTCAGCCCAGGTCACACTGAGGCGGTCGCTGGGGCACGGCGAAGATGGGTCATCCTGTAGGTCGTGCCAGGCCATGTTAGCTCGTTTCAAGATATTATTAGGAACTACAGCTTCATATGATAATGATAATGTTACCTTCTTATTGCACGAGATTATTATCATTATGTATATTTATTAAGGTTTTGAAGAGCACTGTTGCTTACTGTCTGTAAAATGTAAATCCAAATTCTGCGTCTGTGATTTTTTTTTTTTTTCCAAGTCCAGAGCAAACTGTTTGCCTCCACTCCACCTCATGAATGAAACCAACACTGTAGTAGACTGTCATTCACCCGGGTTACTATTTTTTGTCTGTACATGCTGCACGTCTCTATTACAAGATATGTTCACATAACAAATACAGCATTGCACTTCTGTAGATTAGGCAATGTTTTTTGCATATCATGAGGATGCTGTTTTATTAGAAGCAATATGCTATACGTCTACTGTACGTGCATATATCGTACTCTGTTGGAATACGTGGCAGTGTGCAGCCAGTTCTGTAGTTCTGTGGTTGTTATCATGTCTACTGCCCTTCACCCTCCTCAAGTGTTCCCAACAGGAAAATGAAAATGTACCACAAATAATAATAATAATAATAATAATAATAATAATAATAATAATAATAATAATAATAATAATAATAATAATAATAATAATAATAAATAAATAAATAAATAAATAAATAAAGATACCAAAAGCTTATTTCATTTCTTTACACAAATCATTTTATTTAGGCAGCGAACATCGATCCCGTTCTCTCGGAAGCTGCACCACGCGACATCAACTGTGTACTGCACAAGACTACACACCACACATCACAACCCAGCCACATCGCACACATCACACCAAGTCTTATCACGCCACATCACACCCAGCCACACCACAACGCACATCGCACACCACACCACAATCCACATCACATACAGCTACACTGCACTGCATTACACTCTATCACACTACGTACGCTACATGTTACGTCATACCGTCCTTGTCACAGCTATACGTAGTAAAGCACTATAGATGCAGCACCTCTTCGTACATAGGGATATCGTTAGTGTTCTATTGCATCAAACTTTTCCATTAGGGCAATATATATATATATATATATATATATATATATATATATATATATATATATATATATATATATATATATATATATATATATATATATATATATATATATATATATATATATTTATATTCCCTTGGTAATACCACACATTGAACACTAACAATGTTAATCAGATCGACATAGCGTTCACTATTTAATATTTCAGAAAAGAAAGCAGCCACAGTGAACACTGACCAACCCTACTTTGCCGAACCAAATCACAGACACGCAACCTTCCCGTCATCAACACTGCTACTGGCGGTTGACGCCAGTGTTACGACTCGAGATTTTCGGAAATCACTAGACACATACTTGATTTTTCACAAGATTGAAAAAAAATTCACAAGTTTCAGATATTTGATGATAATTTGCTTAATTAACATACAAAATCAGTTTTTATTCACCGATGATGATGTTATTGAGAAAAAAATTGCATGGAGAGGTCATCATCATCACTGTCAGCATCCCCTAAATGTAGAGTTGCTAGATTCATCTTTTCTCATCTCCTTCCGCCGACTCTCATATCGCTGGTGGCACTTCCCGCTTTATACGTCATTAATTAGTGTATTTTGACGGCTCCCAGTTATAGCATGGGACGTCTTGCCTTGAGATGGACTGCTTTGCATGGATACGATTAGCAGCTGTTGCAACGTGCAGTCTGTTTATCTGGTTTGTTTTAGTCATATTGAGCTGGGAAAATATTCTTTCTACTGAGGCTGATGAGGCAATGCGAGAAGACTGCACATGAATTGTGATAGGAGGCCAAATTTACACATATCATCACCATCTTTCACTTTTTTTTTTTAGTTCACTCCAAAAGGTTGCTGCTTGCTTACTCATTTTTTCTAAGGCTGATCTTGTGTACAGCAAGTCCCTCCACTGATCTTGTAGTTTATCTAGATCTTCTTTCACCAGCACTGGAAAGTGCACTGCCGGCTTTGATATAGATTTCATATTTCTTTGTGGGGACAAGGCTTCACTGGGTTCCAAGGCTCTTAGTAAGGCACGGACACTTTGCTTTTCAAAAGTAAATCTTTTCCTTATCTGTCCACATAGTTCGGCCAGGAAGACTTTAGTCACTTCGAAATCGTTTTTCACCCTCTCCAAGAGGTTCTGAGGTTAGCAGAGCTTCACATCTTCCTCCGAGATCAATCTCCTCTAGTTTTGTGATTTCCAGGGTTGTAAGGACTAATGTCACCTAGTTTTTGTAACTGCACCACTTCATCCCGAACAAACATACCTAACAAACTCCTATACTCATCTGTTATTGTTGAAAAAAAGGGTGGATAATCTGAAGTGCTCTGACTGAAACTCCAGGTTCATCCTATCCACTTTCTGTAGGACGTAATTAAGGAAGACCAGTATATGCTTAGTTCCAGAATTCATTGTGTTAAGAATCTGTCCAGCACCATCAATCTTGTCAGTTTTTGCTTCTGCTTGAAAGAAAAGCTTAAGTGCTTCCCATTGTTCTAAAATTCTGGTTATGACCTTTCCTCGTGATAGCCAGCGAGTCTGAGACAATTTCAGCATTTTATATTTAGGTGCCTGTACTTCTTGCAGTAAATGTAAGTCGTGCTGACGCTTGCTACTTCTTGCAAAATAGCAACAAATATCCTTCATAAGGGATTCAAACCTTGAGGGCCAACAGGCAGAAGCACGACTAGCACATAAGGCAAAGGAATGACATACACAGCCAATGATGAACACATCAGGAACATCCTTCCTTAACAACGCCTGAAAACCATTATTTCTTCCAAGCATGGTGGAACAATTATCACTCGCAAAGCCGATGATATTCCTCAGAGGAATCTCTTTGCTTTCCAGCAGTTCCTTCACACACTTGTACAGCCCTGAGGAGCTTGCATCATCCACTTCAGCTATGTCTAGTAGTGCATCTGTTACTCTGCATTTCTTTTCATCATAATAGCGTACCATCACTGCTCGCACCTGAGAAACAGAAACGTTTATGTGGGAAAAATTACTGCCCCTGCAGATGGTGGCTACACACTCGTTCCTTCCAAGCAATGCCTTCTTGAAGCACATAAGTTTTTTTTTTTTTTTTTTCAGTCGTCACGTGTAACTTCACAGTCCGGAAACATTTTCTTTATAGTTTCCATTAAATGATCCGCCTGTGCGAAAGGTACACCATGTTCAGCTATGTATCCTGTGAGTAAAACCTCAGCCTTTAACATCTCGTCATGAGAATAATCTTCATGTAGTTTTCTTAAAAAAAAAAAAAAAAAAAAAAAAAAAAAAAAAAAAAAAAAAAAGAATTTTAACATTTTGTTTTTTTGATGAAAAAATTTTCAAGTGTTTGGAGGAGTTTGTGATTTTGAAGCGATGCTTTGTTACAGCTTTTCAGCTTGCAGTCGCAAACGCTGCAGTGCTGCAAATTCGACTAGTGATACCAGTCTTTTTTTTTTTTTTCCTGGTGGAGGAACAGAACTACTTGGGCCGTCGGAATCCATGTCTCTTCGTTTGTTTTGTGTACAATTAAAAGCAACACTTTAACACAACACTTAAAGGCACTAATCCTAGATTCCTGGGACAGGCAGCGATGAGTGACGCAAGAGATTGATTGCGCGGGATGAGCCAGCCGGCCAGCCTATACGTGTAGGAGGTCGCGTACGTGTATTGAACGTGACGGGGACAGGAATCACAGGGCAGCCAGGGTTGTTAGCTCTGATTTTGGAATCTGGACAGCAAGGTGTCGTAATTGATTACAATAATAATAATAATAATATTATCATTATTATTATTGTATAACTATGATAATAACACTATTATTAATACCATCACTATTAAGATTACTTTTAATATGATATTAAGATGTAATTATTACTGATCGTAGTGGTGGTAGATGTAACAGTATGCTACAATCTTGACTGTCTGATTTGTACTGTGGAAATCAGCAAAATTCACAAGATTTCCCAATTTCTTAAAAAAAAAAAAAAAAAAAAAAAAAATCACAAGTTCACAAGGTTTTACCCAAATTTGTGAAAATTCACAAGGAGTGGCAACACTGGCTTGACGCGCCGCACCCATCGTAACTTGGTTCTCTCCATGTGACCTATCCCATACCTGTACGAGACACCGGTGGACATGTCAGCGGACGGTCAAACACGTGTAACTCGACTCCTACCAACTAAAGTTTAGCAAAAACTTTTTTAAGTGGTATATTACGCAGATAAGCAAATAACTTTAGAATAAAAGGAACAGAGAAGAGCATATTCGGCCTATCTTAATCGAAAGCCTAACACAACAGATATGACTTGACTTACATTCCCTTTTTCTTGGTCGCCCTCTGCCTCCCCAAAACTCCACAGTAAAGACCAATTACCCCATCTGAAGTAATTTTCCTCGAGTTGGGAACCCCTGTATATTTAACTTCACTAACTATGCAGATGCCAGTTCAGGAGCGAATGGTCAGCTTTCTGCTCGTGTGCTATAGGCATAATAATACTGGAACAGCACCAACAAAATATATCAAAACGTATAATTTTCGTAAGGTTTATTCCATTCCGTATCACATTTCCTTAGCGGCGTAATAACGTAACAGTAGCACATAAATGTATCAAAATAATACCTTCGTATCGCAACTGGGAACACTGCCCTCCTTTCCCCAAAACAAACTCATGGGGCCTTTTTTTTTTTTTTTTTACGGGAAAAAAAGTCACATCCCAAAAATCGATGAAAACATAACATGCAGCTGCTTTGGGAAATTCTCAGTTTCATTATCAAGCAGATCAGAAAGGACACTGCAAAATCCCGCGACTAGGAGGCTATAATGTTAGGTTAGGTTAGTTTGCCTTCGAGGAGGGCCTGGGGCGGAAACAATGCTACCCTCCCGGAAAGCCGAGGGGGCGCTGTAAGGGTCACCCAGGCTATATTACAATGTTTGGTTTGGTCAGTAACCATAAGGGAGTCCAGGTGGGCAGTCCCCTTTGCTACGAGGTTATAATGCTGCATTGGTAACACTTTCCGCACGTTAAGTAATTTTTCATGTGTACTTTTTATTTACTTTTTATTTATTTATCACTATTATTGATTGATTGATTTATTATTATTATAATAATAATTTCCACCCCTCTGCTCTAATGTGGTATCAATTTATTTATTTACTTGTTTATTTATTTATTTATTTATTTGTTTATTTATTTTATATTTATTTATTTTTTATTTATTCATTTTTTATTTTTATTTATTTATTTATTTTTATTATCATTATTATTATTATTATTATTTTTTTTTTTTTAAGAGAGGAGAACTGCAATCGATGGAATTAGGGAAGCTACTGACTAATTTCTGCTTCCCTCCCCGCACCCAAAACTCGGATACCCGATCAGCCCCCACAAGACTGCTGCGGGGGAGAGAGTGGGAAATTAGATGGAGTTGAGAATCTTTACTCTGAAGATGTACTGGTTAGCGAATGAGATTAACACCAAATATAAATAGAAGAAAAGTAACTACAATGTTCTCTCTCTCTGGGAACCACATGCACATGATCTCTGGTTTCCTCTCCCTGTATCCTCCTCCTCCTCCTCCTCCTCTCTAGAGCGCTCCATAACACATCCACCACACATTCCTCACCTTATCTGTCTTGAACTCCAC
>NC_087188.1:6378734-6386234 GCF_035594125.1 Scylla paramamosain
TAATAATAATAACAGACTTCTTAAACTTACGAAAACTTAAAAATGTCAACACACCCTACAAAAAACGTAAAAATATACACGTATCCCATAAAAAGCAAAAAACAAAAGAATACCAACAACCACAATTATGATTTACGAGTGGCACTATATGTACAGTACTAGTAAAGCCTGACAGTAAAGCTTCGTTCCTTTCACTAAATCCAAAGGTATATAGTGTTCAAAATAAAGCTGCTGGGGTCTATGGGTGACGTGTTAGGGAGGAGTGAAAGGGTGAGGACGTGGTATATGACTGTGTATATAAGTAAAAAAAATATAAGGGAAGAATATAAGAGTAGAGTATAAAGGAATGATAAGAGTATAAGGGTGAAGTATAAGGGTATAGGAGAAGGGCATCAGGACAGAACACCGAGGCAGAGTATGAGGATGCAATGGAAAGGTTGGGTATAAGGGAACAATACAAGGGTACATTTTAAGGTAAAGGGACAGGACATAAGGGAAGAGTGTAAGGGAATATTTACCCCTCACTACATCTGGTGTAGTGAGGCGACTTCTTGTACAGGCAGTACTCTCCATCTGGGGAAAGAGGTAAAGAAAACTCTCTCTCTCTCTCTCTCTCTCTCTCTCTCTCTCTCTCTCTCTCTCTCTCTCACACACACACACACACACACACACACACACACACACACACACACACACACACACACACACACACACATCAACTAACACACCAGCACCGCACATCATCAAAGACAAACAACAGACAAGCCAGCAGGAAATACTACACTTTGCTATTAATAAACGTGGCACTACGAGCTTGACTCAGTCCTGTATTAATTCCAGAAGGTAAATACTCGCACAAATTGGTAAACACACACCTACGTATTCATGTCCATGTAGCATCTAGAATTCGTTTATTACTTCTTATTAAAGAAATCAACAAAATATAGTCATTCAAAGATGTATTTACTGATTTATCTCCCTAATTTTCTTATAAGGCATATTATTTTTTTCTTTTTTAGTTAATAATACGTTAAAACACTAAAAAATATAGTAATTCATTTATGTATTTACTGATCCATCTCTTCTTAGTTTTCCTATATTGCAAACTATTACCATATTTTTAAATAATACGTAAAGGAAAGTTAAGAAACATAGTAAATATATGTAAACAGGTTCACACACACACACACACACACACCTGGTCTCCATCCCACAAACTCCCCATGTCTCAAGTTGTCCCTCGTCAGCCACTCTTCCAGGGGCTTGTAGTACTCCCGCATGGCTGTGGCGTTGAGTCTTGTCTCCCGCCCCTCCGTCAACACCGACACCACCTCCTCCCACGGCTTGGAGGCGCCCAGCTTCATCACGGAGCTAGAGAGAGAGAGCAGAATGGATGACAGGGAGGAGAGGAAAGATAGAAGATTGCTGGTTGTCAGTATTTCCACTACCTCGCACGATCTTGAGGCATACAATTGCATCGCAGACCTTACGAAAGGAGGAGGAGGAGGAGGAATGCTAGGGAGGCGTGCGACAGGAAGAAAAAGCTGTTGGTTACCATTATCAGTCGAGTATCTGTTATTCTTATCAGCAAAAGCACTCACCGAAGAACGTTTCCTGCTGCAGGGGACAAGTAGAAGTCACAGTCATGAAGGTTCTTATTCCTGGCCCCCGGATCATACTCCCCGGCAGCCATGCACAGCGCCTTGTAGATCTGGAACTGCAACACGAAGGCCACGAAGTACCTGGAGGAGGCCACGAAGGTAACACTGATTAGTGAGTAGTGCTGTTGATACTTGGGATGGACACACCAGGTAGGAAGGAGAGGGAACATAAGAAAATAAGGGAATTTGCAAGAAACTATCAGGCCTACACGTGGCAGTCCCTGAATGAAACATGCCTGTCCATTTCCACCCATCATTCCCATCCATAATTGTGTGTAATCTTCTTTCAGAGTTCTCTAATGGCTCAACACTAACAACCTGATTGCTGAGTCTGTTCCATTCATCCACCACTCTACTTGAAAACCAGTTCCTTCCTATCTCTTTTTCAAATACAACTTTATCAAGCCTGAACCGGTTATTTCTTGTCCTGTTATGATTACTGCCCCTGAGGATTTTGCTTAGATTACCCTTGTCATATCTCTTACACCACACAAAGACCTACAGGAGAGAGGACCACAGAGAGGGTTTCTGGATGCACTGAGGGAAGACATGCTGGGTGACAGGAGACGCAGACAGCAAGGTGGAGGAGAGTGATGCGCTGTAGTGATATAGCAGGAGCACCTTAACAAGTGCATTACTTAATTTACATTTACTTACTCGACTCTTCTTTATTCTTTTACTACCTAAATCTGAAACCGCAACAGGAAGACACATAGAATTTTGTTATTCATCTATTGCTATTAATTTATCACGTAAAACTCGTGTATTATCATTACGGTATTATCTTTTATGTTTAACAAGAAACACCACGTAAAGAAAAACGTCTCCTTAGTTTGCTTATGAGACAAATTAGTTATTTTACAATTAATGTGTAAAGAAAGCAATAAAATATGGTAGATCATCTAAATATTTAGATATTTATATCTATTTAGATATTTATTTATATCTATTTAGATATTTATATCTAGATATATAGAAGTCACACTCTTATTTGATTTTTTACAAGGCATTTCTTTTAATTAATACGTAAGGAAATATAGTAAATCATGTACCTACCGATTCATCTCTTGACTTTCTTGTGAGATAAATTCACGTTTCTTCACATCTAATGACAAAATATAGCAATAAATTAATGTACAGATTTGTTTATTCCTAACTTTCTTGCGAGGTAAATGAGTTTTTCCTTTATAAATAACGAACACAAGTGAAGAGAGGTCACCTGGTGTAGGAGGTGTCAGCTGCTATCTGGTACTTGGCGCCAGGGTCAAAGTCCTTCTCCGTCCTAACATCTGGCGGCTTGATGCCCTGCAAGCTGACCCTGAGGGCGACACGGAGGGTCAGGAAAGGAGGAACCGAAAAGAGGGAATATAGAAGGGGAGGAAGTAATGGAGAGAGAGAGAGAGAGAGAGAGAGAGAGAGAGAGAGAGAGAGAGAGAGAGAGAGAGAGAGAGAGAGAGAGAGAGAGAGAGAGAGAGAGAGAGAGAGAGAGAGAGAGAGAGAGAGAGAGAGAGAGAGAGAGAGAGAGAGAGAGAGAGAGAGAGAGAGAGAGAGAGAGAGAGAGAGAGAGAGAGAGAGAGAGAGAGAGAGAGAGAGAGAGAGACTCCTGGCCATACAAAATAGCGAGGATATTCATCAGAGCCTCAGTCTTGCACAGCTAAACCTCACAGACTTGGGGGTGAAACTGGGCCTAACACTGCCCCGGCGGAAGGTGAGGTGAGTCAGAACACACCTGGTCAGTGCCCCACCCACCCGCCACCGCCTGCTCCACCCCCTGCCCCCGCCCCGGAGGAGAATGAGGTAAGTCAGAACGCACCAGGTGAGAACTGCACCATTCCAACACCCTCAGTCCCTGCCTCCGTCCCTCCCGATCCCGCTTCTGTCCTGTCACCCACTCTCTTCTTATTATTCATTAATGATCTTCTAAACCAAACTTCTTGTCCTATCCACTCCTACGCTTATGATAACCTGCACTTTTCCACGTCTTTTCATAGACGTCCAACCCTTCAGGAGGTAAACATATCACGCAGGGAAGCCACAGAACGCCTGACTTCTGATCTTTCTAAAATTTCTGATTGGGGCAGAGCAAACTTGGTATTGTTCAATGCCTCAAAAACTCAATTCCTCCATCTATCAACTCGACACAACCTTCCAGACAACTATCCCCTCTTCTTCAATGACACTCAACTGTCCCCCTCTTCTACACTGAACGTCCTCGGTCTGTCCTTTACTTATAATCTGAACTGGAAACTTCACATCTCATCTCTAGCTAAAACAGCTTCTATGAAGTTAGGTGTTGTGAGACGTCTCCGCCAGTTTTCCTCACCCCCGAGCTGCTAACTCTGTACAAGGGCCTTATCCGTCCATGTATGGAGTATGTTTCACATGTCTGGGGAGGTTCCACTCATACTGCTCTTCTAGACAGGGTGGAATCAAAAGCTTTTCGTCTCATCAACTCCTCTCCTCTAACTGACTGTCTTCAGCCTCTCTCTCACCGCCGCAGTTGTTGCATATCTAGCTGTCTTCTACCGCTATTTTCATGCTAACTGCTCTTCTGATCTTGCTAACTGCATGCCTCCCCTCCTTCCGCGGCCTCACTGCACAAGACTTTCTTCTTTCTCTCACCCCTATTCTGTCCACCTCTCTAACGCAAGAGTTAACCAGTATTCTCAGTCATTCATCCCTTTCTCTGGTAAACTCTGGAACTCCCTGCCTGCTTCTGTATTTCCACCTTCCTATGACTTGAATTCCTTCAAGAGGGAGGTTTCAAGAAACTTATCCACCAATTTTTGACCACTGCTTTGACCCTTTTATGTGACTGGCATTTTAGTGGGCATTTTTTTTTATTAGATTTTTGTTGCCCTTGGCCAGTGTCCTTCCTACATAAAAAAAAATAAAAAAAATAAAGAGAGAGAGAGAGAGAGAGAGAGAGAGAGAGAGAGAGAGAGAGAGAGAGAGAGAGAGAGAGAGAGAGAGAGAGAGAGAGAGAGAGAGAGAGAGAGAGAGAGAGAGAGAGAGAGAGAGAGAGAGAGAGATTGTGACTTAAAAAAACTACTGGTTCCCTCATACAAATATAAACAGCTGGGATAAAGTAGAAGTGATAGGAACGAAAAAAGTGCATCAGCTAAAGAAACACTGAACAAATATAGAAATAGACAGGAGCAGATGCATAACTCAGCTCCTGCATACTTCAACCAGGTGAACACAACGAAGTGAATATAACAAACACAAAAACACAACTACACACACACACACACACACACACACACACACACACACACACACACACACACACACACACACCTGAGATCCCACCAGGCGCAGTTCCAGTCCTTCTCCGGAGTGGTGCCGTTGAACACCGCGTCCTTCCAGAGGTCCATCACCCTGGCGAAGGGCATGAAGGGCAACTGGCGCAGGGCGAGGTGCATCAGGGTGTTGATCTGTGAGACGTACCCCGGCTCTTCTCCTGCCCTGATTAGCCCCATGCGGCGGAAGTGGCGCGGCGTGGCGACGCTCAGGCCCACAGCAAGCCCGATGGCCTCGTGAAAGCCTGCGGCAGGAGAACAAGGGGTTACTGTTTGTGTATCGGGTTAAGGTTCAGGTTGTTGTCGAGGAGATGAGTTCATCCACGACGCTTGCCTCATGTTCATCTTCCTTACTGTGCTCATCTTCTCTTGTTGTCTTCTCTTTTCTTCCAAATTGGAATAATACTTATATCTACTTCGTTCTTTCTGTTTTCTTCGTCAAACAATAATGTCTCCAATATTTAATTTTCTTCTAGATATAGTTGACGGAGTAGTGGTTCCTTCGTCCCACACATCCGCCACATCACAATATAACATGATTGAGGTCTTCAATTTCTGCCTCACACAGTAAATGTCTCGTGTGTGTGTGTGTGTGTGTGTGTGTGTGTGTGTGTGTGTGTGTGTGTGTGTGTGTGTGTGTGTGTGTGTGTGTGTGTGTGTGTGTGTGTGTGTGTGTGTGTGTGTGTGTGTGTGTGTGTGTGTGTGTGTGTGTGTGTGTGTGTGTGTGTGTGTGTGTGTGTGTGTGTGTGTGTGTGTGTGTGTGTGTCCACCTCTGTCTTGCAGTTGTAAGTTGTTTGTCTTCGATTTATATAAGATATCAGATGCTGTTCTACTATCACATTTTCTTAATTAATTTCACGTTTTCATTTTTTATATAGGGATAATGTTTAATGTTTACAATCTATCATAATTTTCCCTCTTAACTTAACACCAACCCAAGTCAGGTTTACTAATTATATATATATATATATATATATATATATATATATATATATATATATATATATATATATATATATATATATATATATATATATATATATATATATATATATATATATATATATATCCACCATTTTATTATCATGATTCAAATGTAATCAAAAGTTATAAGGTAATTTGCTAAATATTCGTCAAAATGGAAGAGTGTCAAGTAAAGGCGCACGTAGGGCATAGCTACGCTTGTATTCCTGTGTACTGTCGAGGCGTTAGAGTATAAAAAAAAAAAAAAAAAAAAAAAAAAAAAGTACAAAACAGGTAAAAGGAATGTATGAAAAACAGATAAAAATTGTGATATAATGAACGCCTGTAAAAAGGGAAGAATGGATTGCAGTGGAGTGTGGGTGAAGAAGTGTATGGTAGAATATCATAATAAAATAATAACGTTAAAATAAGTGGATTTAAAAACAGAATTTTGAGAAAGTTTGCAGCGGAAAGATGGGTGGTGGTGGAGTGACAGGTGTGGAGCTGAAAGGTGGAAGGAAACGTGTGGAATAGAAGCAATATTACGGTAAAGAAAAAATCTTGAAAACAGAAAGAGTGCACTGGAAAACCTAGACAGCAGTGACAAGCACAAGCAGCCACTGCGCCTGGCCCCGTCTGGGTGGAGGGTGAAGTGAGCATTATGAGCAATAGTACAGCGAAGAAAAAGCTTTGGGAACATATAAATGCTTCGGAAAACGTAGACAACAATAACAACCAAAAGCAATGCTGTGGCAAAGAAAAACAAACTTGTTGACATAAAGAGTGCATTGGAAACCTTGATAACAATAACAACCACAAACAACAACACGGTAAAAAAAAAAAAAAAAAGAAAACCTCTTAGAAACATAAATAATACACTGAAAATCATAACCAAGAGTGACAGCCACAAGAGAGCAGCTGCGCCTGGCCTCACCTGGATTGGCGCCCTTGCGGTGCAGGTAGGGCAGGTGTTGGTACTGGCGGAAGTACTGCAGGTGTGTCATCTCGTGGTGGGCAGAGACGAAGTCGTCCTGGGTCACCTTGGTGCACTGCTTCACCCTGTGTGTGTGTGTGTGTTTTTTTTTTTTTTTTTTTTTAATGTAAGAGTGGCTCTGGCCTACGGCAACAGAAAGGAGATAAAAAAAAAAAGGCCACTGAGATGCCAGTCCTCAGAGAGAACAGCCAGGCAGGTTAGCGGATGACTGCCGTACTCACTGCAGGCAAGGCTCATCCAGAAGCCGGTTTCGGAAATAGCGATAAGAAAACAACAACAACAACAACAATAATAATAATAATAATAATAATAATAATAATAATAATAATAATAATAATAATAATAATAATAATAATAATAATAATAATAACAATGTGAAGGAGTTAACTCTTCAGGAAAAGAAAGTGGACACAAACATCTATTATGTACGTAAATGCATCTATGTAAAGGTTGCTGCTTCGCTGAGCATAAGAAATCCCCTTTGCAATAACAGATACAAGTTCATCCCGGTGGGGCTGTAATTTTAAGTAGAGACGAACTTTCTGCCTCAAACACGTCACTGACCTCTATCAACAGCCAG
>NC_087188.1:6391234-6398734 GCF_035594125.1 Scylla paramamosain
TTAGTTTGAGTAATATGAGCACTGGCTAATAACACAATGACCATCACCACCATCGCCACCACCACCACCACCACCACCACCACTAGGAAAACACACACCTTTACCCGAGTTCACCCCTTCCTCCCTCACTAAGAAAAAAAAATTAATATTAAAACTTGCATGCAGCTCACTTCCCTCAACCTTCCTTCCTCCCTTCCATCACCCACCACCACCACCACCACTTCACACTAGCTTCAGTCAAAATCTGGGACACCTTTCTCAAAGAGCTGTCGTCTTGTTTGGACCTGTTTCATTACACTCCATCACTTGTTACTGTGGTTTTCAAGAGTGTTTCCATGATAAGTGTCTGGATGGTGAGGGATTATGGGAGAAGAGTGGATTGCTGTGAGAAAGTTAAAAAGTGCGCCAGTCAGCTGCTCCGCCCGGAGGAGGAGGAGGAGGAGGAGGAGGAGGAGGAGGAATACAAAGGAAAGCCAAACAGCAACAGACCTTTTGGTCCTTGCAAGGCTGTTTGGTAACTACTTCTAACTAGCTACAGGGAAGAGAGACAGGACAGCACAGCAGAAGGTTCCTCCCCACCCACCACTCCCTCCAGCTTGCGCTGGCATGGAAACAGAAAGGAAAAGTACCATGCAGTATGGAAAAACTGACATGGAATTTTCGTAGGAAAGGATGAAAGGAAGTTCTACTATTCACTGTATGGTGAACTCTATACGCCTGTCTGAAAATGAACACAATTAATAATAAAACTGGTGTCTGTAAAATAAGAGGTATATTAGTGAATTTAGTAAGTATTCGGACAAGAAGAGAGCTTGTTGGGGATTAGCTTTTAAATATTTAAATAATTTATTTTGAATGATTCAATAGAACTGCTGTTTATGATTTCTGAAGGAAGTTTATTCCAGATATTTATTGTGCGATTAAAGAAAAAAGTTTGGCCTCGAGGGATTTAAAAAGTTTGGGTATAATCTTGAATCCATTATTTCTTCTCAGGTTAGAATGATCAATGGTAAAATATTTATTTGCATCAAGATTACTATATCCTTTAAAAATTTTGCACACCTCAAGTAGGTCTCCTCTTATCCTGCGCTTTGTTAAGTTAAATATGTTTAGTTCTTCAAGTCGTTCCTCATACGGCTTATTACGCAATCTTGTAATCATCTTAGTGACTCTGTGCTGTATCTTTTCTAGTTTTTCAATGTCTTTTTTGTAATTTGGTGACCAAAACTGCACACAGTATTCTAGATGAGGGCGCAGCAGGGAGTTATTTAAGGCAAAAATAACCTTTTCTGATTTAAATTCGAAGGTTCTTCCAATGAACCCTACTAATTTATTTGCCGTCTTTACTTTTTCTATGCAGTGTTTGACTCGGCTTTAGGTCTTTTGTCACAATGACACCAAGATCTTTTTCTTTCGCAGCACATGATATGTAATTTGCTCATTACATATCTCGCTTGAACATTGTTGCTTCCGATATGTAGAACTTAACACTTTTCTGTGTTGAATCTCATTTGCCATTTTTTTGCCCAGCTTGTTAGTTTATTGAGGTCACACTGTTGTTCCTGCCATTGTGACGCTGATGTTACTTTACTTGTTATTTTGGTGTCGTCTGCAAATTTAACTTATTTTGCAATTGATTCCTTCATCAATATCATTAATGTATATTATAAAAAGTACCAGTCCTAATACAGAGCCTTGAGGAACGCCGCTATTTACCTTTTGCCACTCTGACTCTTTTTCCATTAATTACAACATGCTGTTTTCTGTCAGAACCAGCCTCTCAGCCATTTCAAGGTGTTTCTGGCTACACCGTGAGCTTCTACTTTACTGATGAGTCTCTTATGGGGAACAGTGTCGAATGCTATCTGGAAATCAAGGTAGATAATATCAAATACTTTTGTCTCGTCATACGAGTTAAATATTTCATAAAAGAAATCGAGCAGGAACGTTTGTTTCTGAAATCGTGTTGCAAATGTTTCATGATTTTACTTTCTCCTAAGTATTTAACAATCTTATCCCTGATTATTGTTTCCATCAGCTTGCACACTACTGAAGTTAGACTGATCGGTCTGTAATTGGCTGGGAGTGATTTATTTCCTTTTTTAAAGATTACTGTGACATTTGCTAGTTTCCATTCGTGTGGGAGGAGGAGGAGGAGGAGGAGGAGGAGGAGGAGGAGGAGGAGGAGGAGGAGGAGGAGGAGGACGAGGAGGAGGAGGAGGAGGAGGAGTGGCTTCTAGATGAGCAAGGCTTGTAACGACTACGGATAGTCACACACACACACACACACACACACACACACACACACACACACACACACACACACACACACACACACACACACACACACACACACACACACACACACACACACACACACACACAGTTGTATAACAGATGCGTAAAGAAGACAGCACTACCTTAATTCGATCTCTGCTTACTACAACAGGGGTCAGTGATAAGGGTAGGGCATGAAATAATGGGTTCAAGCTTGATAGTTTTATATAAATATATATATATATATATATATATATATATATATATATATATATATATATATATATATATATATATATATATATATATATATATATATATATATATATATATATATATATTATATAAAACAGGTGGGAAGGAATTGGTCCTTAAAGAGAGTGGTAGATGAATGGAAATGGACTCATTCATCAGGTTACCAGTGCTGAGTCATTAGAGAACTTTGAAAGATTAGGCAATTTTATGGATTATGGTGACAGGTGGAAATAGATAGGTAAGTTTCATAGAGGGACTTTTTATGTAAGAAGGCACTAGCCAAGGGCAACAAAAAGAGCGAAAAAAAAGGGCCCCACCGAGGTGCCAGTCCCAAAAGAAAGGTTGAAAGGACTGTCCAAAATTGGAGAAGTGCCTGCCACGTGTAGGCCTGATGGCTTCTTGCAGCTTCCCTCGCGCTCTTATGTTCTTGGCTTCTAAACAAGGTGGACGCGCCGGTGAGGCAAGCAAACACTTACGGAGGTCATGGAGGGCGAGGGCAGCTCAGGCAGGCCGATCACACTCATCCTGTCCAGCCTGTCCTTCAGATCTGGGTCAGTGAACAAGTAGTCGACGGAACGCCACCTGCCAGCCTCCTGCCGAGACTCCTCCTGCAGCCTTTTTGAAGGTCTCCTGCTCGCTAACCTGTGCCAGGAGGGATAGTACACAGTATACTTTAACCCTTTCACTGTTATTTTGCACATCTTTCCTTAATCACTAACCACTCTGAGACTTTTCAGCCATCTCCAAACATCATACAGGCTAGGAATTGTAACATCTATTTTTTAATCATCTTTCCTTCATATCGATCTTTATAAAGACTTCAGATTCTTTTAGTGTTGTAAATTGTTGCAAATCGCTGCGAAAACATTAAATCAACCTGTCTATTTATCATTCCATTCTTATTCTCCTAATTTATTTTTTCTTTCCTCTTGAAATCCCACCTGTTCCTCTCTCATGACCCCACCTTCTCTCCCGCGTCCCCTCACTCAGTCACTCACCAGGAGTGTTCTGTGACGCGTTGTAAGGTTGGTCTGGTAGTCCCAAGCAGCCTGCATGGTTCTGGTGCACTGGTTCATTAGCTCCTTCTCAGTCTCCTCCAGGAAGCGCCTAGCTGAGGACTCCACGACTGCAGGACCAATCAGGACTTCTTGGCCTAGTCCTGGGAAGGGGGAGAAGAGAAAGGGAAGGTTACGGTGTGCGTGATGAGTGGTGATGTGGTGTGGTGTGGTGTGGTGTGGTGGAGTGGTGTGGTGGTGTGGTGTGGTGTGGTGTGGTGTGGTGTGGTGTGGTGGAGTGGTGTGGTGTGGTGGAGTGATGAAGTGGTGGTGTGTTGTGGTGTATTGGTGTAGTGAATGTTGTTAATTGCATATATAAGACATAATTAATAAATTACATATACAGTAGAAGAATAATCGTTATCTCCACTGCTACTACTACTACTATTAATAATAATAATAATAGTAATAGTAATAATAATAATAATAATAATAATAATAATAATAATAATAATAATAATAATAATAATAATAAGACAATAATAATAACTCCTTTCCTTTGCTATGTTCTTGTACCAGAATTTTGAACGGAAGTATTTCATATACTTATTACGTATAACGAACAACAACAACAACAACAACAACAACAAAAACATATTGTAGATAAAGTAATAGTAATATACGTATAGTAATAATACGGTAAAACTGCAGCCGCACTAACTGGCTCCTTGGAAAAAAATAAATAAATAAAAAAAAAGCGGGGTTGGTTGGTGCTCGCCAGACGACTGCTGCTGAAGGGTCCACTGTGTTGCGTCAGTTTTGCGCACTGTGCAGCACACAGTACATGTCAGTGACTGGGGTGTGACGATACGGAGCGGCCGTTGGTGGATGTAGACAGCAGGAATGTGGCCCATAGACTGTTCCTCCTCCCTGGCGTGGCGTGGCGCCGCTTTAGTAGTGGAGATCCGACTGGCAGGCCCCGCACCCCTGGGCGCCTCCTGCCACCACCGCCTCTGGCCCACCGTGTGCCAGTCTGGCTTTGCCACGGCAACGTATATATGAATACTGATACTGATACATTTTATTGGCGATACAAATTATACAGAGTGAATATTTACAATAGCGCTGTACCCAAGTCCATTAATCTTTAGGACCTAAAAGCCAGAAAGCTGTACACAGAGAAGAACGTGAATTGGCCGCCGCCTTAAAACAAACATCATCATAATTCAAGGAAGAAATGATCCCACACTAATCTACATGAATATTAACTTTGGCAAAGATTAACTAGCGTAATAATAAGACAATGCAAAACAAACAGGATCAACATAAGTAACATAAAATAGTGGAAAATAAATGAAAATGTGCATTAAAGAATCAAAGTCTCCAACTTTACAACAACTGACAAAACCTACAACCTGCAAGATGCGACACGGAAGTGAAAGAATTACTGGCCGGTGCTCTCTCTCCCTGGCAGCCAGAGAACCACAGACCGGCTACACAGCAGTGACGGTGCCGATGATGATGATGATGGTGATGATGATGATGATGATGAAGATAACAACAACAACACTACCACTTCACTACGCATCGCCTCACGGGGGGGCCAGGGCTGGGAGGGGTCCGTCGTCTGCCTCACCTTCCCACCCTGCCAAACGTTGCTGTGGTTATTTACGCCTGTACGATGAACTTCTCCAGTGAATGTCATCTTGTGAAGACGTAGAGCAGTGCTGGCAGTAATGAGTCCAGCACGCCATCTCAGCCAGCCATCGATGCTTTTCAAGAAATCAACCAAAACCGTGAAAATCAGTCGATGAGCAAATAGACGGTGTCACAAGTTTGGCCCCATACGGTGTTGTAGTGTTTGCGATTATATAAATAGATACAGAGAGAGAGAGAGAGAGAGAGAGAGAGAGAGAGAGAGAGAGAGAGAGAGAGAGAGAGAGAGAGAGAGAGAGAGAGAGAGACGTATTGTTACGTTACCATGTGGCTCCAGACCCAGGGAGTGCCCGCCGCTCTCAAGTTCTCTGATCTCACCTACTACTGTTTGCACGCCATGACTGATACTCCCACAACAGTCCACAATTTGATCTAATTATCGCTGTGAGAATGAATGTTCACATTAGAATCAGCACCAGTAATTCCTAGTGAACATTTGGTGCGGCATGAACACAGGTAGGGAAATGATGCGTTCAAATACATCTTCTTTACCCTAGCGTGACTTGGGGTCCCCATGGCCCAGTGGATAGAGTGACAGTCTCGGGAACCCGGGGTGTGGGACGCCAGCGTTCAAATCCCACGCAGAATACAATTAATAAATGAAGTAGATAAATAATGTGATAAAAATTAATTCACATAATAATTCTTTAATATATATTGGTGTGAACATAAGATGGGGAAATAGACCAACTTTACAAAAAAAAAGATGGGTCCTCGTGGCCCAGTGGGTAGAGTGATGCCCTTTGAGTTTGGAGTGAGGGATGTGAGGGGCGCACAGGTTCGAACCCCCTTACAAAAAACTTCAAAGGGCATCCACTCCATCACCATGTGTGGTGGAGCTGCCCACGGGGAGGAGGGGAGGTGAGTGCGCAGCACCTCCCTACCCTCCCCAGGGGAGGAAGGCAGGTGAGTGCACAGCGCCTCCTTACTCCCCCGGGAGAGCAAGGGTGGTGAGTGCACAGCACCGCCCTTCTCTCCCCAATCTGACTGACCCTGGCAACGACCCTGGCGAGTATTGAGACCACCCACCACCTGACTGACCCTGGGAACGACCCTGGCGAGTATTAAGACCACCACCACCTGACTGACTGACTGACTGACCCTGGCAACGACCCTGGCGTGTATTGAGACCACCCACCACCTGACTGACTGACTGACCCTGGCGAGTATTGAGACCACCCTGACTGACCCTGGCAACGACCCTGGCGAGTATTAAGACCACCCCCCACCTGACTGACCCTGGCAACGACCCTGGCGAGTATTGAGACCACCCACCACCTGACTGACCCTGGCAACGACCCTGGCGAGTATTGAGACCACCCCCCACCTGACTGACCCTGGCAACGACCCTCGCGAGTATTGAGACCACCCACCACCTGACTGACTGACCCTGGCAACGACCCTGGCGAGTATTAAGACCACCCACCACCTGACTGACTGACTGACCCTGGCAACGACCCTCGCGAGTATTGAGACCACCCACCACCTGACTGACTGACTGACTGACCCTGGCAACGACCCTGGCGAGTATTGAGACCACCCACCACCACCTGACTGACCCTGGCAACGACCCTCGCGAGTATTGAGACCACCCCCCACCTGACTGACCCTGGCAACGACCCTGGCGAGTATTAAGACCACCCACCACCTGACTGACTGACCCTGGCAACGACCCTGGCGAGTATTGAGACCACCCACCACCTGACTGACTGACTGACCCTGGCAACGACCCTTTCCCCATGGGAGGAAGGCAGGTGAGTGCACAGCGCCTGCTTACTCCCCCGGGAGAGCAAGGGTGGTGAGTGCACAGCACCGCCCTTCTCTCCCCAACCTGACTGACCCTGGCAACGACCCTGGCGAGTATTAAGACCACCCCCCACCTGACTGACCCTGGCAACGACCCTGGCGAGTATTGAGACCACCCACCACCACCTGACTGACCCTGGCAACGACCCTGGCGAGTATTAAGACCACCCACCACCACCACCTGACTGACTGACCCTGGCAACGACCCTGGCGAGTATTGAGACCACCCACCACCTGACTGACTGACTGACCCTGGCAACGACCCTGGCGAGTATTGAGACCACCCACCACCTGACTGACTGACTGACCCTGGCAACGACCCTGGCGAGTATTAAGACCACCCACCACCTGACTGACCCTGGCAACGACCCTGGCGAGTATTGAGACCACCCACCACCTGACTGACTGACTGACCCTGGCAACGACCCTGGCGAGTATTAAGACCACCCAC
>NC_087188.1:6406234-6416234 GCF_035594125.1 Scylla paramamosain
ATATCAGTTCAATTTTGTAATGTCTTTTAATTTTCGTAACTTGATCATAACAATTGTTAAACGATCACTAACCTTCACTTTACTTTCTTTCATTTTTCGTAACAATTATTCACGTACCACATTGCAGGGCCAGAGTAGCGAGAAGCCCCAACACAGCCACGCCCGCCATGACGCTGTGGTGTGGTGTGGTGGTAGAGCGGTGGGTGTTGTGCGGTGGTGGTTGTGGAAGATACTGTGGTGGAACAGGTGGAGCAGGTGGATGCAGTCTATTCCTACTCCACCTCCTCCCTCTTCTCTACTCCTTCTTTCCCTCCAGCAAAATATCCTCCTCCTCCTCCTCCTCCTCCTCCTCCTCCTCCTCTCCATCCCCCATGTTCGCATAAATCTGTCTTCAATTCTTTGTTTATCATCACCTCCTCCCCTTACTTTTTCTCTTCCTCTTCCTCCTGCTCCTCTTCCTCCACTTCCTCCCCCTATCTACATTTCCTATCCTCCTCTTATATAGATATCACTGTCTTCAATCCTTCGTCTATCACCTCCCCCTCCTCCTCCTATTCCCTACCCCTTCCTCCTTCTTTGCTACCTCCTCCTCCTCCTCCTCCTCCTCTTCCTCTTACTCAGCTATCACAGTCTTTTATCCCTCCTCCTTCCTCCTCCCCCCCCTCTTCCTCCTCCCCAACACGCATGCGCCCTTTACACTACACCTACAGGGTATATGCACCGCACACACACACACACACACACACACACACACACATACATACACACACACACACACATACACACATACACACACCCACACACACACCCACACACACACCCACACACACTCCAACCCAGGAAAGTGCAAGGAAAGAAGGTTCAGTTTTTAATAGCGTAATATCACGTCAGGTGTAATGTAGCTTTTTCTTGTCCCGACGCGAAAGTGAGTCCCCATGTTACCTCGAGGCGGCGGTGACCCCGGGGCAGGGCGGCCACCGGGGCAGGAAGTGAGTGTGAGATTGCACTGAAACGCAAATAACACGTTTTGGAGACTGGGGCTGAGAGAGAGAGAGAGAGAGAGAGAGAGAGAGAGAGAGAGAGAGAGAGAGAGAGAGAGAGAGAGAGAGAGAGAGAGATTTCGTATTATTCTCTTCTTCCCTTTTCTCTTTATTCTCCTTCCTCTCCTCTTTTTCATATTTCCCAATTTATCTATTCTCTCTCTCCTCTTTATCTTTCTTTCTCATCTCTTTACCATTATTTTATGTTATTTTTCTCCTTTCCCCACTCCCCTTTCCTCCCTTTTCCTTGTCTACAATCTTTCTCTATCCCCTACACCTTCACTATTTTCTTCCTTTTTCTCTCCTTCTCCTTCCCTCCTTTCCTATATTTTCTCTTCACCTTCACTATTTTTCTCTCATCTCTCCTCCTTCCCTCCTTTCCTACATTTTCTCTTCACTATTTTCTTCCCTTGTCCTCTCTCTCTCTCTCTCTCTCTCTCTCTCTCTCTCTCTCTCTCTCTCTCTCTCTCTCTCTCTCTCTCTCTCCCCCTTCATCATCACAACATGGTGGCTCAATGGTAAACACCTGCACTAACAAACAAATGCACCCGTTTCGATACCCTCGCCTAGTGGTCCAGCGCGTGGCTACCTCTCCTAATTACCTGTGTCCCGGTTCACTTGCATATTAATAACCAGTCAGGTTGAAGACCCTCCGACCGGTATGATACACGCTCGCAGGCTGGCTGGCTGGTTTCCTCTCTCTCTCTCTCTCTCTCTCTCTCTCTCTCTCTCTCTCTCTCTCTCTCTCTCTCTCTCTCTCATTTTTAATCCTCCTTTTCACGCTCGTGTTTTTTCTAATATTTCCTGCCTCTCTCTCTCTCTCTCTCTCTCTCTCTCTCTCTCTCTCTCTCTCTCTCTCTCTCTCTCTCTCTCTCTCTCTCTCTCTCTCTCTCTCTCATTTTAAATCCTTTTCACGTTCGTGTCTTTTTCTAATATTTTCTGCATCTCTCTCTCTCTCTCTCTCTCTCTCTCTCTCTCTCTCTCTCTCTCTCTCTCTCTCTCTCTCTCTCTGCCCCGCCCCGCCCCAGCGACCTTCACGCCCCCAAAAAGGTGGCATTGGGGCTCGGGGGCAATGAACGTCCGGTTCTTGTCGTTATTCACTTTTCATATTCTCTCTCTCTCTCTCTCTCTCTCTCTCTCTCTCTCTCTCTCTCTCTCTCTCTCTCTCTCTCTCTCTCTCTCTCTCTCTCGGGTCAGGGAGTTACTGCACGCAGCCGAAATGTTATGGAAGGAAGAGGACTAGGATCCCTCTCCCCTGTTTCCTTACTGTACTTCGGGTCCAGATTCCTAAAAGTGATGGAAGGAAGAGATGGAGGGAAGAGAACTAGAAACCCTCTCCTCTGTATTTTTATTCCACCGTATTCTCAAAAGCCTAGATTTCTCGTAATAATTTTCAAAGACCACAGAGATAATGAATCAATCTCTCATGGAAATGTTTACCCACTCATGGTATAGAATCCGTGTTCAATTATTGCCAGAATAATGAAAACATCCTTAAAAAAAAAAAAACTAGAGCTGTTATAATAGAAGTCAGATGTCGAAAATTTTAAGAAAACGATCCCCTGCCTGCCCTCCCTTAATCCTGTAATCCTTTGCACACGGTTCCTTAATCACAAACTATTCTGAGACATTTCTATTAATTCTACAGCCACCTCTAAATATTATACTGGTTAGACATTGAAAATTCTTGGCACTTTTTTTTTTCTTTCTTGTGGATGCTGGTAAACATTCCCTATTGTCTTTAGTGTTGTGAATCGTTGCGCACCGCAGTAAAAAAGTTAAATGACGTCACCCTACAGGGACCACATTCTTACACTTCTGCGCCGTACCTCCACTCCATGCAAAAGATTCTAGTTAAATTTACACAGGGTTTTTAAGGGGGTTTTTACGGTTTTAGTGACAGATTGACAAAATTTCTACTGAGAACCCGCTCATCATCTCTGTAGCCTTTGAAAACAGTCGTGGTGGGAGAGTAGAGGGTTTCAGAATAAGGGTACCTTCCTACACTTGTCCCAGGGTCGCTTTGGGCTTCCTTCAGCACAGTTTTCAAAGGTTATTGAGATGATTAACAAAATTTTCAAGAGTGTCTCTCCAGTTAATAAGGTAGAAATGTTGTTAATCTGTCATTAGAACCATTAAAACAGCCTTAAATACCGATTAATTTCCACTAGAACCTTTTGAAAATGATCGAGATGCGGAGAGAAATGTTTCAGAATGTAGTCTCACTTTGGTGTTCCATCAGCACTGTTTCCAAAGGACGAAGAGATGTTAAGTCGGGTCCTCATACGTGTTCTTCCCAGTGACGATGCATAAACCTGCCTTACTGCGACTCGAATTACGCAGACAGCCTTGGAACCCACAGTAACGTCCTAAAGCATGCTGGAAGTTGTTGACATAAGGCGCAGAAATGTTTGTAAGAGTACGGATCTTGGATGGATAGATGGATAGATGGATAGAGAGATAATTAGATCGACTGGATTTTCCTTGCATTATGTCGTGTCCTTCCTGTTACCACTTTTTAACTCTCTCTCTCTCTCTCTCTCTCTCTCTCTCTCTCTCTCTCTCTCTCTCTCTCTCTCTCTCTCTCTCTCTCTCTCTCTCTCTCTGTTTACTTTTTTTGTGTTATAGTGAGAGTAGTGAGTAAGATAATTTGCATTTCTGTTAACGCACGATAATTTTTGTGTATGTGTGATTTTTTCCTGGTTTTCTTCTTATCATTACTACTACTATTATTTTCACTATAATCTTTCTGCCCCTTCGTGGCGTCGTGTCCTTGCGTGACATCTACGTCGTACTCACCATCCGGTATGATCCCTGGTAATCACTGCTGATGCCTTTTTTCCTTCAGCTTTTCCTTTATGATTAGCGGGAAGAAATGCGCCTAATGGACCTCTTACACTGCTTTATGAGACTCCTTTGTTTTCTTGCTAATTCTCGCTGCTCGCTTGTTTATCATTTCGTCCTAATGAGAGTCAAGATAAATAAGGAGTTTTCTTACTATCTTATTATTTTCATCATCACTCCAGTTTGTCATTGTATATTTTCATTATATTATTTATTTTTATTTATTTATTTATTTTTTTTTTTTCATGTAAGAGGGGTACTGACCAAGAGCAACGAAATATATAAATAAAAAATGCCCACTGAAGTGCTAGCTTTATCCTTCGATTCTTAAAGACATACATGAAGTCTGCTCAAAGTATTCGTTATATTTATTTTCGACACCTTCACTACAATATATTTAAAATGCACACGTTCTATTCCTCCAAAATCTTTACTCACATCTTCACGTTTTTTCCTAAACTTTAAAACCTTAACATATTCTGTCTGACTCACCCAGTTCCCCGCTCTCTGTTCTGTGATATTGTGTCGCTGTTTTATTATGCGCCGTATCATCACTATTATGCCCGGGTCTTGCTTGGCATCAGGCGGGAGGCATACCAACGCATCTGCCTGAGTTGTACCGCCGAGGGGTGGACAAGGAGGCCAGGCCGGGACAGGAGAGAGCACCCGCGGCCACCACATAGACGGGCGTGTGGTTGATATGCAGATGTGACACGGAGGATGGCGAGTGGCAGGATGAGATGTAGAGGCGGGGAGACTGTGTGACTGGGATCACATATCGCTGCAACAGCGAGGCACAGACGAAGAAAACCAGGATGTGATCCAGAGAGAAGAGAGGGAGGAAGGAATATATACTGCACAGGGAGACAGAGGAGAGGGGAGGATAACGATACGAAGATAAAGAGGGGAAACAGGAGTTGGAAGGAAGGATAAAATTACGAAGATACAGAGGAAGAGAAGAGGGAATGCAGAAACTGAGAAGGAAAGGAAAATCTGACAGGAATGAGACAGAACCAAGGAGGAATACAAACACGGAGAGGATAGAGACGGAGAGGCTGGGAGAGGAAGAGGGGAGGAAAGGGGCAAGGATCAAGATACGAAGATACAGAGGAAGAGAGAGGAAAGGCTGTAAAACCTGAGGTAAGGGAATTTTGACAGGAATGAGACGGAACCAGGGAGGGATGTAAACGCGGAGAGGATAGAGACAGGGAGAGGCTGGGAGAGAGGGATAGGGAGAGGGCGTGCCGTGCCTCCAGCCAGACTTGGAGGTCATTCACCGGAACAGTTGAAGAGCAAAAAGCGTATATCTCCTCCCGCGGCGCTGCTGGGTGCTTGCCTTATTTGGTAACACTGCTCCCCGTCACCTGCTGCCTTGGTAACTCTGCGGCGACTCCTCCCTCAGTGTGCATGCATATTATTACCATTAGTGTTATTTATTAGCAACATTTTTTTTTTTTTCCTGTTTCTCTTCCTTCCTTATGAGATGTCTTGAATTTAATTATTATTATTATTATTATTATTATTATTATTATTATTATTATTATTATTATTATTACTATTATTATTATTATTATTACTATTTGTTGTTATTATTATTATTATTATTATTATTATTATTATTATTATTATTATTATCATCATCATCATCATCATTATCAGTATTATTACTATTTTCCCCAACGATTTCGTTTTCTTAAATAGTTTCTATTCATTCCATTCACCCCTCCTTCATCCCCTCATTTCGTCTCTCCCTCGTTATCTAATCCACTAATTCGCTCCCTCTTTCCTCCATCCACTCATTCCTTCATGCAATCTGCTCATTCTTTCCTTTTCTTCTGCATTCATCCAATCTACTCATTCATTTCTTATCTCCTCTCCTTGACTCATTGCATCCTCTCTATTTTTCTTTCTCGACCCCCCACCCCGCCTCTCCCTCTCACCACATAAAACAACATAAACACTGGCACTACCTCCACTTTTTATCTCATCACCAAATACGCCATAAAACTTCCAATTTCAGCCTTTTATTACACCTGGCACTCAGCTCAAATATGTACCAAGCAGCCTACTTCCCGAGGGCGTGGTGGCGGGCGTAACCGTAGTGAAGCTAAAAATGAAGCTACGGTGCTGCTTCGTACAGCGCGTTGAGGCAATACTTGTCATTATCGTTATCATTTCGCTTAACGCTCTGGCTTTCACTTGTTCAACGAAACGAAATGTGGCCTCTGTTTTACGCCTTATTTTTCTTAATAGGGTTGTTTTTATAAGGCCTCAAAGATCACGGGTCGGCTTCTCATGCGTTTTTTTTTTTTTTTCTGGTGATACACGATCCTTATCTTACTACCACTAGTCATGAAAACATGAAAAGACCCTTGAGAATCCCAATAACTTCTAATGGAGTCTGCTGGTGTAGAATCCTCACTGAACACCCACTTAAATCCTTATAACTTCCACTAAAGTCTGTTCAAGATTTAGAGTCCATATCAAACTATCACCAGAATAATAAAAAATAACCTGAAAATCTCTGTAACGTCCACTAAAACCTAATTAAAAGTGTAGAATCATGAAAATATCCTTGAAAATACCAATATCAACTAAATGAAATGTAGAATCATTGTTAAACTTTCATTATAAACAAGAAAATATCCTTGAAAACCCCAAAAACTTTCACTAAATTAAAATTTTTGTTGAAGTGATTTAAGATAAGGCGCCAAAACCATTGAGAATAAGGACCCTTACTAATACATGTCCCTATGCACACTTCAAAGACTTAGAGACTGATTTAAAATGAATTACAAACAGTATACTACAATGACGATTTGTGAGTGTGTATTATGCATGAAGTATCACATTACAGCATTATGAGACTGATTAGGTAATATGCAGTGGTGAAAATACAGAAATAGTACATAAATGAATAAATACAGCTATTACTATGACTAGAATTCTGCTGTACTAAGAGGTACAGCCAGTGGCCAATAGTTAAGTAACACACCACTTTCACTTGTGTCTAACCTTTCCGTCAATCTTAAGACCTCGGGCCATGACAACTTCCTCTGACGACTGACAGATTCTTGGCAGATCAGAAGACAAGATTGGAAAAACATAATAAAAAAAAATAAATAAATAAAAGTCTGAAAATTTGTCTGAGAGAAAATGACAGATTCTTAGATCAGAGCATTTGAGGCTTGAGGGAAAGTGATATTCTTAGCAGACAGAGGCCTTGAGACCGTGAGACTCTGGCAGATTTTAAACACATCACAGGACTTGAGACTGAGAACAACTGATAGATTCTTAGCAGATCATCAGATTGAGGAAAACTGACACATTCTCAACACACCAGAGGACTGAGGACTGAAACTGACAGATTTTTCCATCAGGACACTTAAGCTCGAGGAAAGCAGACAGACTCCTGGCAGTTCAGAGGACTTGGGATAGAGGGAAGGTGACAGATTCTCAGCAGATCAGAAGAAAATCCTCAGGAAAGTGAAGGTGAGTATGGCAGGCTGTTTCACTTCAGGCTGTTAGGACCAGGTAGGGAAGGGAACATTATTTCCTGCCCTACCTATTCCTAAGACCACGGCTACACTTTACTGAATAGCAGACACTTTACACCTAAGTACTACAAGCACGGGTATAGACTACTTAATACAGACAAGTTTACGAATGTGTGACTTACGAATTAAGTAATTTTGTCCTTTGTGTTGATTTACGAATGTCAAGTTCACGTCTGTTGATCAATGTAAAAATTGCCTTAAATATAGACAGATAAATACATCAAGAAGAATAATCTCTAAATTTACAAAAGAAACATTACAAAATTTTAACATTATTAGCAAAATAGTGTCCTTCACCCTGATTGGAGAGAGAGAGAGAGAGAGAGAGAGAGAGAGAGAGAGAGAGAGAGAGAGAGAGAGAGAGAGAGAGAGAGAGAGAGAGAGAGAGAGAGAGAGAGAGAGAGAGAGAGAGAGAGAGAGAGAGAGAGAGAGAGAGAGAGAGAGAGAGAGAGAGACTCTGGAATTCAAATCTATGAATAAAAATCTCACCATATTTACTTCAACAAATTGAAAACTAAAAATACATGTAAAATAAATACTGCTAATCTCCCCTAGGAATACTCAATTTGCAAATGGTTTCAAGAAATGTACATAACTCATTCGTAAACTGCCATTCCCCTAAATAATGATGATTCTACTAATGACTCAATACACATATAGTGCAACAACCAACAGTACATGACTCACTTGTGACTCATGAGGACTCTAAGAACTCTACAGCTACTTGAGTGAATGAGGTTAGTCTAAGTATATCTAAAGGTACATGATGACAGTGTTAGTCAGGCTGAAGGAAATGTGGTGGTCTGCAGCAACACTCACTCCTTCCTTCACGGTGGTTCTGGGACTCCTTGGTGACTCAGGGTCATCTTGATGACTCAGGTTTGTGTTGATGGTGACTCCTCAGAATCAGTCATTTGAGTTGTGGGTGAGTTCACTGGTGACTGATTGGTGATTCTATGGGCATCTTTGGTGAGTGAAGAATTAACCTTGAGTCACACTGGTTCCCTTTTTCCTGATGAATGAGAGCTGGTGAGTAATGTCTCAATTTTGGTGAAAATCCTCATGATGACTCAATCATCTTAGTGACTCATTCCTCTTGATGCAGGACAACTCTTGATGACTCAATTATTGTGGTGACTTGATTTTCATAATGAAAGTCCACTTGGGCACTAAAAGACATGCTTACACTGCAATGCCTTGTATCAGAAATGCTTTAATCTTTCATTACAATTATTTTCACAGGCCACAAGGATGATTAGCTGCGTTCTAAAGAGTGTTTCTCCTGCTGATAATACCGAAATCTTCTTAATCTGTTGCTGGAACTGCATAAACAGTCATAAAAATCCATGTAACTGCAACTAAAGCCTTTTGATAGTAGTCAAGGTGCAGGCAGAAGTGTTTCAGAATACAGGCCAATGACTTATGACTCAAAATCCACTTGATGACTCATGATCCTCCTGGTGAATCTTTCAGATGTCCTTTTTGGGCACTGGCATCCTCCTCACTGCGGATGATGAATGGAACCTGCGGGTGACAGAGGGCGCACGGATGATCTCCTCCAGGGACACGCCCTCATCACACTCGTCTGCCTCGCTGCGGATCTCCATCTTCTGCAGGACAGAAGGAAGGACAAGAGTGGAGTAAGTTGGTGGAGTGCTGCAGGGAAGGGCAGGAGTGGAGTGATCTGGTGGAGTGGTGCAGGGAAGATGGTAATTTGTAATGTGTGATACAAGAATAACAGGAAAAAAGCTGCCAACACTTGCATGAGGGAGAGAAAGAAAGCATGGATTGATGAATTGTACTGTTGGAATAAGATAAGATAGTAGTTGCCAACACTTTCATAAGGAAGAGAGGGAAACATGGATTGATGAACTAATTTTGTATTTCAAAAGATTAATAGGAATGATCTGGCAACAATGGAAGTGAGAAAGGCATACATAGATTAATGAACAGATTAAAGAACTGAGAACAAAAGATTAATAATTGTCAGGGATAAAGAGACTAAATACTTAACAGGACTCAAGAAAGAGTGAGTATCAAATGCTTGAAGGTACAAAAAGTATAGCATGCCCATGTAATACTACAGATATTTGTAATAATGAAGAAGTAATAGAAGAAAGTATATCAACTGCAGCAAAAAACTGAATGAATACAGATTAGGAGATAGGACCACATAATTGTAGCTCATGTCCTGTATACCTGTCACTAGCAGCACCAAGTTACATTCAAGTGGGTGGAGCTTACATCTGAGCAGCCCAGCCTGGTCCCACCATTACACTGTCCACAAGTTTGAATTTCTAGGGACTAAACGGCTACTCACAACGCAAGTCACACCATATGATAGCACAACTATTTCATTTTTATGTGATGTAGGTTTCATCATTTCTACTTGGTGGAGTTAATGATTAACCAGCAAAAAGTGGGAGGGTGTCTCAAGCGTTTGTAGTTTTTCAATACGTAACTTCTCAGCCATGATATGCAACATGTACCCTCCACATGTAGGACATAACTGAGCGTGTCAAATCTGGATTTGCATTGTGCCTGTGTGAATGTCTCACA
>NC_087188.1:6421234-6448734 GCF_035594125.1 Scylla paramamosain
CTCTCTCTCTCTCTCTCTCTCTCTCTCTCTCTCTCTCTCTCTCTCTCTCTCATTCCATGCCATCCTTAAACAGCCACCAAGAATAGCCCCTTTTTTCCTCTCTTTTCCCTCCCTGTCCATTCCCATTCATGCTTCACTTAAATGCAAGACCTCCCTTCTCTATCTTGATTCCCTCACCTCTGGAAGTACAGCAGGAGGGTGAACCAGGCAGTGAAGACAGCAAGGGAGGCAGAGTTGAACTGTTGGGCCTTCCATTCACCACCCACAATGACTGGCAGTACCATGCAAGTCGAGGTGAGGTACATGGTCCACTCCACCATGTTGATCCCCTCTGCTAGGTACTGTGGATGTGGTGGCAGTGGTGGTGGTGAAGAAAGTAAAGGTTAGGAGTAAGACTTAACCCTTTCACTGTGACATAAGACAATTGACAGCACCAGAAGTAGTGCATAAAGCCTTTATAAGCATCTACAAGAAAGTTGGCAATAAAAAAAAATATTTTGCAATTCCTTCCCAGTTCAAAGATTGGATGTGGCTTTAAAACAAGTAAAGATGTCTGAGAGTGATTAGTAATTAAGGAAAAGTGTACCAAGTGGCAGTCAAAGGGTTAACTGAGTAACTGGAATATTGAATGACTGTCTGAGAAATAATGGAAAGAAGGACAAAAGAGTGTGAAGAGAATTGCTTGCCAACTGACTGCTTGAATGATTGACCAGGTGAAGGGGTGATTGAAACACTTAAAGAGTTGATTGCCTAACTGAATGATCGACTGGCTGAATGAAAGGCTGATTGGTTAGTTGGCTGATTGAATGACTAACTGATTGACTGACAGATTGACTGACTGACTACCTGACAGGATGATTGACTAGATGATGATTGGCATGTATGGAGGGGGATTCCACTCATACCGCTCTTTTACACAGGAAGGAATCAAAAGTATTTTGCTTTATCAATTCCTCTCCTCTAACTGACTGTCTTCAGCTTCTCTCTCATTGATGTAGTGTTGCATTTCTTGCTATCTTCTACTGCTATTTTCATGCCAACTGCTCTTCTGATCTTGTTAACTGCATGCCTCCCCTCCTCCTGTGGTCTTGCTGCACAAGACTTTCTTCCTTCTCTCACCCCTATTCTGTCCACATCTCTAATACAAGAGTTGACGAGTATTCTCAATCATTCATCCCTTTCTCTGGTAAACTCTGAAACTCCCTGTCTTCTTCTGTATTTCCTCCTTCCCATGATTTGAATTCTTTCAAGAGGGAGATTTCATGACACTTATCCTCTATTATTTGATCATTCTACTTAGCATTTCTTCTTTGGTAACTGACATTTAAGTGAGCCTTTTTTATTCCAAATTTTTGTTGCCCTTGGACAGTGGCACTCTTACATAAAAAAAAAAAAAATAATAATAATAATAATAATAATAAAAAAAAATGTAAGGCGGAAATCCCTGTAAGTTTATAATTAGCAAAACATTCCACAGAGAAGAGGAGGAGAAGGAGGAGGACCTTTTGGTCCTTGCAAGGCTGTTTGGTAACTACTTCTAACTAGCTATGGGGAAGAGAGGCAGGACAGCATAGCAGAAGGCTCCTCCCCACCCACCACTCCCTCCAGCTTGTGCTGGCATGGAAATAGTTGGGAAAAGTACCATGCAGTATGGAAAAACTGACATGAAAATTTTCATAGGAAAGGATGAAAGGAAGTTCTACTATTCACCCTACGGTGAACTCTATACGCCTATCTGAAAGTTAATACAATTAATAAAACTGGTGTCTGTAAAATAAGAGGTATATTAGTGAATTTAGTAAGTATTTGGACAAGAAGAGAGCTTGTTGGGAATTTGCTTTTAAATATTTGTCTACATTATTTTTGAATGATTCAATATTATTGCTGTTCACAATTTCTGCAGGAAGTTTATTCCATATATTTACTTTGCGATTAAAGAAAAAATGTTTGGTCTCGTGAGATTTAAAACGTTTGGGTATAATCTTGAATCCGTTATTTCTTGTTAGGTTAGAATGATCAATGGTAAAATACTTATGTGCATCAATGTTACTATATCCTTTGAAAATCTTGAACACTTCAATTAGGTCTCCTCTTATCCTGCGCTTTGTTAAACTAAATAGGTTTAGGTCTTCCAGTCGTTCCTCATACGGCTTATTGCGCAATTTTGGAACCATCTTATTGCTCATCTCTGTGCTGTATCTTTTCTAGTTTTTCAATGTCTTTTTTGTAATATGGTGACCAGAACTGTACACAGTATTCTAGATGAAAGCACACCAGTGAGTTATATAAGGCAAGTATAGCCTTTTCTGATTTAAATTCAAAGGTTCTTCCAATGAACTACTAATTTATTTGCCGTCTTTACTGTTTCTATGCAGCGCTGACTCAGCTTTAGGTCATTTGATACAATGACACCAAGATCTTTTTCTTTATCGGTACTTGACAGTGGCATGTTATTCATTACATATCTCGCCTGAACATTGTTGCTTCCGATATGTAGAATTTTACGCTTTTCTATACTGAATCTCATCTGCCATTTTCTGCACATCTTGTTAGTTTATTTAGGTCACACTGCAGTTCCTGTCATTGTGACACAGACGTTACTCTACTTGTTATTTTGGTGTCGTCTGCAAATTTACTTATTTTGTAATTTATCCCTTCATCAATATCATCAATGTATATTATAAAAAGTACTGGTCCTAATACAGAGCCTTGAGGAACGCCACTATTTACCTTTTGCCACTCTGACCCTTTTCCATTTATCACAACACGCTGTTTTCTGTCAGAGAGCCAGTCTCTCAGTCATTTCAGGGTGTTTCCGGCAATGCCATGAGTTTTTACTTTACTGATGAGTCTCTTATGGGGAACAGTGTCGAAAGCTTTCTGGAAATCAAGATAGATAATATCAACAGCTTTTGTCTCGTCATACGAGTTAAATACTTCATAAAAGAAGTCTAGTAATTTCGTTAAGCAGGAACGCTTGGTTCTGAAACCGTGTTGCGAATCCTTTAAGATTTTATTTTCTTCAAAATATTTAACAATTTTATCTCTGATTATTGTTTCCATCAGCTTGCATACTACTGAAGTGAGACTAATCAGTCTGTAATTGGCTGGGAGAGATTTATTTCCTTTTTTTAAAGATTGGCGTGACATTTGCTAGTTTCCATTTGTGGGAAACTTTACCCACTAGTAAGTTTTATTGAATAAAATCATAAGCGGTTTCACAAGCTCATTTCTTGCTTCTTTAAGAAGCCTGGGTGATATCTTGTCTGGCCTGGATGTTTTGTTTACATCCATGCTCTTCGTGACCGAGAGGATTCCACTTTCTGTGATGGTGAAGTCCGGCAGCGTGGTGCCTCGTGATTGAGTTGTGGGGGTCGGCAGACTGCCCTAAACATCCTCAGTCATGAAGACTGTTGAAAAGTACTCATTCAGAGTGTTCGCCATGTCTGTCTCGCTTTCTATTTTTTTGTCATTTTCTGTTATTAGTGGACCAATCGTTGATGTTAAAACCCTTTTTGTTTTTACATAGCTGTAAAACTCTTTTGGGTTCATCTTACATGAGTTCGCTATCTGAGCTTCAACAGATTTTTTGCTGCATTTGATCAGCTTTTTAGTTTTTCTACGCAATCTGTCGTGCTCTAGTTTATCATTATTATTTTGTGTTAATATGTATTTGTGGTACACATTTTTCTTAGCCAGAAGGTAGCATCTGATTTCAATATTCCACCATTTCAGTTTGGTGTTTTTTACCTTCCATCTGTTTCGTTGCGGTACACACAAAATCACAGTTTCATTTAACTTTTTAGCAAACACTTCCCATGCTTTGTTAATGTCTGGTGTTCCCAGCAGTTCATTCCAGTCTATGGATGCAAGCTGCATGCTAAGTCTCTCAAAGTTAGCATGCTGATAGTCTGGCACTTTTTCTTTACTTTCGCTTACTTTAGCTTTGTTAAAATTTATGGTGAAAAATAAGCTACGTCCAATTTTTACGTCTTTTATTGACTCTTTACCAGTTGTTAAATCAATATCTAGGATATTGTTACCTCTCTTCGGATGCATGACGTGCTGGTGGAGGGAGCTTTCAAGTATACACCCAAAGAGATGCTGGCCCGCGTGAGCCGTCAGTGGTTCATCCCACCTCGTGACTGGAAGATTAAAGTCCCCCATAATAATGCAATTATTAACGCAGAAATGTCTGCGATAAGATCATAAAGTTTTTTGTCTGTAGCGGGTGACTGGGCTGGAGGACAATAGACGAGACATAATGTTATTTTACGAGATTTATTTTCTAACTGGATGAAAGTGACGTCTATATTAGCAATGGTTGGGGTTGGGAGTAAACGCGGATGAAGATTACTTTTTACGTAAAACATAACACCCCCTCCCTCACAGCGAGTTCTCTCGCAGCTAAAAATGGCGTAGCCAGGGAGCGAGTACTCAGCTAAGTAATCTCTGCTTGATGAATTTATCCACGTTTCCGTGACGCCTATGATGTCATAATTTTCAAGATAAATAAGAGCTTGCAGCTCATTTAATTTATTTTGTAAACTACGGGCATTGAAGTAACAAGCTCTGATCTTGTCTGAACCTGTGGATGAAATAATTTCGTTAGTGTTTGTTGTACAACACTGGTCCTATTGCTGGTGCCCGAGCATTTTTTGATCTGTGGAGGCAAACTTTTTCATGGATTTGTCTGCCCATCATGGCTGCTCCCACAGCGTTCAGATGAAGGCCGTCTCTCTGGAAGAGTCTGTGTTCATTATAAAAATCATTCCACATGTTGAGATACTCCACATTTTCCTGTTGGCAGAGAGTGTTTAATTTGTTATTTATACTGAACACAATGTTGTAGAACCTTGTGTTCGCATGATCAATGAACCTTGGGAGAATGCCTGAAATTATAATATTATTTGATTTAGTCTTATACTTGCAAATCATTTCCTTGTATTACCCCATCAGTTCTTCTGATCGTATCCGCTGGACATCATTTGTGCCTGCGTGGATAACATAAAGAGTGTTAGTAGTGGCATCCTTGGTTGCGTCCTCGATGGCAGCAGTGATGTCCCCTAGGGAGACTCCAAGGAGACAGTACCTCCTCCTGTGAGACGGGACTCTTCCACAAAATTCCACCAGCTGTCCTCGGAGGATCGAATCTTCTACAAGCCTGGTCTCTTCTGGTTCATCTATCTGTTCAGTCAGGATAGAAAAACGGTTATATATCGTGGTGGGGAGGTGGATGCGGCGCATGTATTGTTTTGATCCATTCCTGACCTGGGTGAGGGGTGCGTCTTGTGAGAGGGAAGGATCAGGTGAGGAAACAGGTGAGGCAGGAGAGGCTCACAGAGGGGTGGAGTGTCGCTGCGTGGCAGGGGTCAGCAGCTGTTGTCTCATGTCCGTGCCCGCGCCCATACCCACATTTGCTGTGATGAATTGCTGTAGAGAGTCAAAACTGTTTTTTAATTTGGTATACCTTCTGTTTCCTTCTGCCAGTGCTTCTTCAAGGCGTGATCGTGTGTCACACAGTCTGCAAACAGGTCTTGAGAAATAGTCACTGAAGTACTGCTTGGCAAACCTCCCACTGCAATCTCAGCAAGATTTTAAATCAGAAGGCATTTTCAATGCAGTAGTATAGAATGTGAAAGCTATGACAGTTGGAGAGATGGGAATTTAAAAGTAATTAAGGGATCAGCGGTCAAGAGGTGCTGCGTACTAATCCGGTCTCTGGAGAGGAGATGGTGTGCAGGTGGGGCCAGACAACTCCCAGGGGAATTTCAGCTGTGGAGTCTCACAAGATTCCTGTAATAAAAGTATCACAAAACAAGGGAGAACAACAAACAATTATCTCACAACAGGACAATTTAAAAATAGAGAAAGAAAAAGTACCCATGCTACAAGTACAAAGACAATAAAAGTACTACTAGAAACAGACGAACAGGTGAAAATAGATGGAGACCTAGAACTGATATCTAACAAATGTATCACTGTGTTTGTGTCAAGAAGTGTTGTGTAATTTGTATGGAGTCTGAGCTGTACAGGAAAATAGAACAGGTAAAATAAAATAAACTTAGTGACTGGTGGTTTAATGATATGGGCTGCTGATCCTGCGTAGGTCAGGTCACAACATGTCTGCTCCACACAAGCGGAAGGGCACGAGGAGGAGGAGGAGGAGGAATACATAGGAATACATAGGAAAGACAAGTGACAGGAGGCCTTGCGACCTATGACGAGGTCACTAATTCACTATACTACATCTATAATAAGCTATATACTTAGTATATAGCTTAGGCAAGGATAGAACAGAAGCCCCTCCCCACCCGCCACTCCCTCCGGCATTACCCGGCAAGATATAAAACAAAAAGTTCACCCCGATTGCTGAGAGGAACAATCGGGGAAATTTATATAGGAAAGATGGGGAAAGAAGAGATCTAGCGTAACTATCTGGCATGGAGGCGTACATTCCTCACTCTTTTTCTCGTCCTAAACCTTCTAAACCTTGGTTTAACACAGCTTGTTCTCATGCTATACATGATAGAGAGGTGGCCCACAAAAGGTACTTAAGCCTTCCATCACCAGAATCTTATGCACTTTATATTTCTGCCCGGAACCATGCCAAGTCTGTTCTCCAACTAGCCAAAAACTCTTTCATTAACAGAAAGTGTCAAAACCTTTCAAGATCTAACTCCCCTTATGACTTCTGGCATCTAGCCAAAAACATCTCCAATAACTTTGCTTCTTCTTCTTTCCCTCCTTTATTTCAACCAGATGGCACCACTGCCATCACATCTATTTGTAAAGCTGAACTCTGCTCTAACCTTTGCTAAAAACTCTACCTTGGACAATTCTGGGTTTGTTCCTCTCTCTCCTCCACCCTTTGACTATTTCATGCTACCTATTAAAGTCCTTTGCAATGATGTTTTCCATGCCCTCGCTGGCCTAAACCCTCGGAAGGCTTATGGACCTGATGAGGTCTCTCCTATTGTTCTCTGAAACTGTGCCTTCATGCTTGCACCTTGCCTAGTCAAACTCTTTCAGCTCTGTCTGTCAACATCAACCTTCTCTTCTTGCTGGAAGTTTGCCTACATTCAACCTGTTCCTAAAAAGGGTGACCATTCTAATCCCTCAAACTACCGTCCTATTGCTTTAATTTCTTGCCTATCTAAAGTTTTTGAATCTATCCTCAACAGGAAGATTCTTAAACATCTATCACTTCACAACCTTCTACCTGATCACCAGTATGGGTTCCGTCAAGGCCACTCTACTGGTGATCATCTGGTTTTCCTAACTGCTCTTCTGATCTTGCTAACTGCATGCCTCCCTTCCTCCCACGGCCTCGCTGTGCAAGACTTTCTTCTTTCTCTCACCCCTATTCTGTCCACCTCTCTAATGCAAGAGTTAACCAGTATTCTCAATCATTCATCCCTTTCTCTGGTAAACTCTGGAACTCCCTGCATGCTTCTGTATTTCCACCTTCCTATGACTTGAATTCCTTCAAGAGGGAGGTTTCAAGACACATTCATGAATTTTTTTACCACTGCTTTGACCCTTTTATGGGACTGGCATTTCAGTGGTCATTTTTTTTTTATTGGATTTTTGTTGCCCTTAGCCAGTGTCCTTCCTACATAAAAAAAAAAAAAACTATCGCTATAAAAAAAAATTATCGGAAACCATTTTCTTTATAAAACTTATCTAATTTACTTTTGAGGAGGAGGAGGAGGAGGAGGAGGAGGAGGAGGAGGAGCACACCTCTGTACCTTTAGCTTGTGATGGTAAAGCTGCACCAGCTCCTTGAGGATGTTGAGCACAGCAAACACCAGGATGGCCACGGCAGAGAAGTAGATACACCCTGAGGCTTCCTGTGGCTGTGGGAGCAAGCAGCACACAACACCATAACTATCATTATCACCATTATTACTACTGTTCTCATGCACCATCACTGATACCACCTTCATTCACTACCAATCTCATCACTCATTACATTACAAAAAAAACACAAATGGAAAAGGTCAAAAAGTCTGAGCAACAACACCACACACTACCCCACACCCAGCATCAAGACCCACCAGCCTACATGCACAAGTATTGCCACTGTGGCATGGCAGCCCCTCCTTGTCATTATTACCATTGGTACTCCTTACTATCTTTCATCATCACCTCTTATACCTACAACCATTACTGTCTCACATCACCATAATTATTACCATACTACATTTTATCATCACCATCACTGCCAGGGTGGGGGGAAGTGCTGCTGACCTTCCCCTGTCCTCTCTGCAAGTTTCCTTAGTGCAGTTGCAGCTTGCACTCTAAAAACCTCACCTTTAATCAAGCACTCACCTCATAAACAAATTGAGGTGTGCAGGGAGTGGTGGAAGAGTACAAGGTGGAGGAGGTGGTGAAGTTAGCAGGAACCATGTGGATGCTGTGGCCCAGGTATCCAAGGGCAAAAAAGGTGACAAGGAAGAGAAACACCAGGTAAATGATGAGGAAGGACAAGTGGATGTACTTCCCATATGCTCGCCACTTCATCTCCAGAAAGGTTTGGGTAAGTGGATGCATCAACAACTCCACTCTTCTGCAGTCCACCATGGCCTAGGATGAGGTAACTTATTATTATTATTATTATCTATTTTTTTTTATTATTGTTATTATTATTATTATTATTATTATTATTATTATTATTATTATTATTATTATTATCATTATTATTATTATTATTATTATTATTATTACAGTATTATTATTACAAGCACAGTGGAAGCTAAGCTATGATATATATATATATATATATATATATATATATATATATATATATATATATATATATATATATATATATATATATATATATATATATATATATATATATATAAGAAAAGAATACAATGCCATCCATTCAATCATCCACATCTACTCAATCATCCATTTCATCCACTCAATTGTTCAAGCCATTTACTCAATCATCCAAGTCACCCACTCAACCATCCATGCCTTCCACTCAACCATTCATTTCATCCACTCAACAATCCAAGCCAACCACTCAATCATCCAAGACATGCCATCACCCTCATAGCAAACCCATCTTTTTTTTTCTCTCTAGTGTTTATGTATTTCAAAGCAAATCATTACATAGTACAAGCTTCAAAATTCAACTATCCACTGAACCATCCACATCCACTCACATTGCAGGCATAGAGAGGTAGTGGCCTGAACTTTGGGTCCTTTTTCCTGATCCGCTCTCCCTCCAGCTGCTCCTTGTTCATCTCGAAGGGGTAGAACGAGTACTTGATCTGCCAAGGAAGTGAATGACCTGAGTGTGACCTCTCTCAATTTCTTTGATTAGACATCAATCCCCTTATTTTTCATGCACTTCATCCTCTATCTTCTCCTATCTCTCCTTGTAGTCCTACTTATCTATTTAACAAAATTATAAACTCCATACGAAAAACAATGACATGAGTGACGCAAGTGTGGCCTCTCCGACCCTCTCAAGTTAGACAAAATTTTTTAAATTTGCATGCACTTTATGCTATCTTATCCTATTCTCCCACCCCAATCCTTTTAATTCAGTTTTTTTATTTAATAAACTTGCAAACTAAATCAAAGTCACATTTAACCTGACCTCTGCATGATGTTTACTGATTCTGACCCACATCCTCAAATGTTTTTTTATGTTCACTACTTTTAAGAGGTTCTGGTACATTTTTGGGGGATTTTCAGGGATAGTTTCATGATTCCAGTGATAGATTAAAGAAATGGAAAAATATTCCCATGAGAACCTGTGGGCTTTCCAAATAATCCTTATGATGGAGCAAAAACAGGTCTATCCTAAGCCTGTGTTCTGAAACATTTTGCTTTCTCACCACGACTATTTTCAAGGGCCACAGAGATGATTAGCTGGGTTCTCACACAAGTTTCTAATGCTATTAATGTAGAAATCTTGTTAATCTGTCACTAGAACTGCAAAAAAACACCCTTAAAAACCCATTTCAAAGACCACAAAGATGCTTAGCTGGATTATCATGAATGTTTCTCCTGTTAATAATGCAGAAATCTAGTTAATCTATCACTAGAACTGCAACAGCACCCTTAAAAACCCACATAACTTCAACTATAGCCTTTTGAAAGTAGTCTGGATGTAGCGTGGAAGTGTTTCAAAATACAAGCTTATCCTAGACTCACAAAGAAATTCCTGGAGGTTTCCTTGACGTTGGCCCTCACGATGGCCTGGTCCAGCACCGCCTCAAACACACGGGGCAGTGTGCGGATCAGGGCCATGCAGATACACCCATTCAGCTGACTCGATGTTGACAACACCTCGTTAGGCCTGTTGGTGAGGGTAGCATCAGTGTGGAGGAGGAGGAGGAGGAGGAGGAGGAGGAGGAGGAGGAGGAGGAGGAGGAGGAGGAGGAGGAGGAGGAGGAGGAGGAGGAGGAGGAGGAGGAGGAGCAGGAGGAGGAGGGGGAGGAGGAGGAGGAGGAGGAGAGAAAGAGGTAATGAGAAAGTTTGAGGATAAAGTCTTATAGAGAAAAAAATATTGACTAAATAAAAATAGAGGAAAACAAAATCTCTCTCTCTCTCTCTCTCTCTGTCTCACCCCCTGGGATGTGTGACGAGGGCCAGGGACGCCTCAAACAGCTTGTAGTGGAGGGCGATGTCAATGGGTGTACATTTGCTGTTGTTCTCTACCAGCTTACAGTTCAGTGTCATCAGCTGACTCACCACCTCTGGCTTGTTAGCGCAGACAGCCAAGTGTAGGGGTGTGTTCTGGGAGGAAGAGAATGGATGCTTGAGATATGACAATAACAAAAAAAAAAAAAATCTTCATCACCTTTCATTTTCTCCCACTCTTATCATGTTCTGGGATAAAAAGAAAGAACGGTTTAGATTAGAAAGTAAAGAAAGTAAAGAAATTATCATCATTCTAGCCTTTCATTCTCCTCCCACATGCCACTACCTATCTATCATCATGTTCTGGGATAGAGAGAATAGACGGTTGAGGAAAGGAAGGAAAGAAAGTAAAGGAATCATCATCACTCCAGCCTTTCATTCTCTCTCATGTCACTCCTCATCATGCACCAAGTTTTGGATTAAAGAGGGAAAGGATGATTGAGATTAGACACTCAAGAAAGGAGATATCATCACCCCAGGCTTTCATCCCCTCCCACACATCCCATCTTCCACCACTTATCATCTTTGCCACCCCTCACTCACTCCTTCTTTATCAGTCTGGTCAAGTGTGTGTGAGTGGACCGCAAGGATGGCTGTCAGCGTGGCCAGATGACCTCCTTCCGCAGCCAGGTGGAGGGGAGTGCGGCCCTGGTGGTCACGGTGGAGCAGTGCACCCTTCCCCAGGAGCAGCTGCACCACGCGTGTGTGTCCTGGCAGGCATACAGACCAAAGGGGGTTGAAAGTAGATATGGGGAGGATAAATGAAGTGTGATGGTGTTTATGATAATGATAATAAAGATAATTTTAAAAAATGAAATAGAGGAGGAATAGTATAAAAGGAAGCTAGAGTAGATGAGAAAGCAGAGGAAAAGTATGTCACAGAAAGATGGCCATCAACATGTGTGCAGCAGCAGTCCTCACCTTCCTCACTGGCAATGTGCAGCGCTGTCTTTCCCTCATCATTGCACTCATTCAGAATCAGGAAGCCATTCAGGGACTCCACCAGCTGCCGCACAGTGTTGTAACGCCCATACCTGAAAATTGCTCATTACACACCTTCCCACTGACTCAAAACAGGAGCATTATTCACATTCTTCATACATTACTAAGTTGCTCGGCCTACATGAAATACTCCCAACACTGCTGACATCACAGCTGCCCAACAGTCACGCCATGTCCTGCTGACAGCAGACACAGCAAGCCTTTCACTACAACTCTGAGTGACATAATCATTTGTAATTACTTTCCACCAATGGAAACACACCTTTCATCAAAATGTTGGTGATTTCAATTCCTGCATTTGTGCCACACTCACTCAAAACATTGCACTGTGGCTTTCAAATTAAATTTCCTTGCAATTACTTTCCTCAATCATCTATTTTTACTTCCTACCATGATTTGCAGTTTCTGTATGTGTAGTATTGATATTCACAGTCCCGTAAACACCACCAGAGGTACAGATTTATCATAAAAAAACTAAGTGACTTCAATACAGCAAACATATTTTTCATCTATCTCTCTCTCTCTCTCTCTCTCTCTCTCTCTCTCTCTCTCTCTCTCTCTCTCTCTCTCTCTCTCTCTCTCTCTCTCTCTCTCTCTCTCTCTCTCTCTCTCTCTCTCTCTCTCTCTCTCTCTGTTGTCTGTCTGTGGGGGAAGGGAATGGATGAAGAATGAATTTCTTATATTTGTCACTTACATTTAAATGATATTTATGCAAGTCATGAATAGCAGTAATGTGTATACAGAAATTACATATAATTCATGGAAGGAAGTATGAGCAGATGACTGAAGAAAGTTACTGTAAAATTTTGTGTGAAAGCTGCAGTGCAACATTGTATGTGTTTGAACATGTGGCAGACTATGACCATAGGTTTGTGTTTTGGATGGTGTTTACTCCACTTATGAAAATCAATAACAAATGTGTTACAAATTGCTGCACAGGACATAAATAAAGTTGATGAATGTAATTACAAACATATTCAAACTTGTGCAAGATTTGATGTGTCTGCTTTCAGTGTGAAATGGCAAAGTACCTATACACAATGGCAAACCCACACCAGCACATGCTCAACCTCACACTCACTTGGCAGCAAAATGCAAAGGACTCTCATTCCTCTTGTCCTTGGTTCTGACGGATGCCCCGAGTCGCAGGAGATAGGCAAGGGAGCTGATCTGGCCAGCCCTGGAGGCGTGGTGCAGGGGAGACCAGCCTAGGGAGTCTTGTTCATTCAGCATGTGGGTGATTCTTGATTTCCACTGCTCAGGGACGGAAGGGAAGGTTCTTTAGAAGGTGGTGATGAGAGAGAGAGAGAGAGAGAGAGAGAGAGAGAGAGAGAGAGAGAGAGAGAGAGAGAGAGAGAGAGAGAGAGAGAGAGAGAGAGAGAGAGAGAGAGAGAGAGAGAGAGAGAGAGAGAGAGAGAGAGAGAGAGAGAGAGAGAGAGAGAGAGATATGGGGTGAGGGGGGATCAGAGGACAGAAAGAGAAGCTTGCAATGAAGATAAACCAGAAAATATGTAGATAAGATGTTAAAAGCAAAGAATTAGAAAGAAAAAATATATATCAACTTCCAATGAAAATGGTCAAACAAGTAAATGATGAAGAGAATGATAGAGATATAGATAAATATCAAAAGAAGACAGACTTATAATATAACTACAGCAGAAAAATAATAAATAAAACTTCATGTGGTGAATGAGTGCATGTTCTTGTGATTGTCATTATAACCTCTCTTCTCTTATTCTTTATCATTCATCCCTCTCCTTACCTTATTCACCTTTAGCACATATTACAACAAGAGTGATAGGGAAGAGTACTTAGAAGTGAGCACACTACATGAACAGTGCTTATTTGTGACAAAGATAGGTGGTCTGCACATGTGCAGAGAAGAGATGTGGGGAGTAAGATGCTGGAGATGAGCTCACCAGGAAGAGAGGGAGACCAAAGAGAAGGTCTATAGATGAAGAGAATGAAAACATGAGACATCACCACCACATGCAGAATATTATTGTAGAAGAGATGGCTCAATGAGACATCCCCCAGACATCACCACCACATGTAGAATGTTCTTTAGAATGTTCTTGTGGAAGAGAGGGAGACCAAAGAAAAGGTTTATAGATGAAGAGAAGGAAAACATGGGTGATGAGTGTAACAGATGATGTAAGAGCAGGTGGAAAGACGTGACTGGCTGTGGCGAAATGTAATGAGGAAAGGGGAAAGAAGACAAGAGCACGACACACTCACCCAAGACTCCTGCGCCTGGTTGAGGGAAAGGAGCTCAATGAGACATCCTCCAGACATCACCACCACATGCAGAATGTTCTTGTGGTTGGAGTCCCTGATAGTGAGGTCAGCACCATGTGACAGCAGCACACCAATGCTCCGCCAGCCTCTGTGAGCTGCAGCGAGGAGTAGCGGTGACCTGTGCTCCTTGTCCACCATGTCTATATCTGCACCCTGAGGAATGAGGAAGGTTGCCAGTGAGGACAGAGTGAAGAAAATTTGTAAAAATTTATACCTGTCACATGCATGACTGACAACCCAAGTGACTGGTGAGGAAGTTATTACTGAGATAGTGTGTGTGTGTGTGTGTGTGTGTGTGTGTGTGTGTGTGTGTGTGTGTGTGTGTGTGTGTGTGTGTGTGTGTGTGTGTGTGTGTGTGTGTGTGTATGCCACCTGACCTCATCAAGAAGGTAGGCCACCAGCTGTGGGTGGTCAAACATTGCAGCACAGTGGAGGGGACTCATGCCCTGGGCATCCTGGGTGGCCAACGCCTTCTTCTTCTGTGTAGGGAGAGATCAAATAATAAATAAATGATATAAACTACAACAATAGATACCTATAACTCCCACAACACATCATATCACCTAGACACCACCACCACCACCACCACTCACCTCCTGAGGCTGTAGAGTAAACATAAGCTTGACAATATCATAGGAGCCTTGAGAGCAGGCAAGATGGACTGGAGTGGAGGAGTCATGCTGCTGAGTAGAGATGAGGGCACCATTTCGCAGGCACAGCTCCACTGCCTGGAAGGGGCGAGGGGGGAGCAGGACGAGGAGAAACACAGAGGGCAACACAGAGGAACACATAAGATCACGATGGAACACAAAGGAAGAACAAACAATAGTAGAACTTTTGGTTCTTGCAAGATTGTTTATGATACACAATGTACTATTTCAGCCAAACTGAGAGACATGGGAGAGTAAAGACAAAGGATCCTCCTCACCTACCCTGGACTGGCAGAAAGAGAAGAAAGTCCAGGAGGAGGAGGAGGAGGAGGACAGCAATAAGATTTGTGGAGGTCATGTCAAAGGAGAAAAAAGGGGAAGCAAAGCCACAAAAAAAAGGAAAAAAAGAAGAGGAGGAGGAGGATAAGAACAATGAACAGAAGCACAGATGAGAAAATATTCCAAGATAAGACTAATCTTTTGTGTTATTCACTAAATTTACGAAAAGTGGAAGGAAAAAAAATCAAACTGGATAAAACTTAACACACACACAGACCTATCTCACCTTGATTTCTCCCCCGTGGACAGCCAGGTGTAGTGGCACGTTCCCCTCCAGGTCAGGTATAGTGATCATCTTCTCCCTGATGCACCCTCGACTGTCCGCAAACCTGAGCAGTGCCTCCAGCACTCCCACGGAGGCATTGCGCGCTGCCAGGTGGATGGGGTGGTAGCCATAGTTGCATGCTTCATTTGGGCACCTGTTGAAGCCTGGACTCTCCAACTGTGAGTGGCAGAGGGAGGGAGTCAGTCATTAAGGGAAGGCTGTGGTGAAAGTGATGTTATAGTGGTGATAAGGAGGTTTTAGTAAATTTTCAATGACTGCAACCTAATGATTTATATAAAGTATGTATTTTTTCTCACAGGTTTAATTCATGTCTTGTTAAGGGATTGCATGGGTGGGTGAGAGAGTGAGTCAGTAAGGAAAGGCAGTGGTGGAAGTGATGCTAGTGATAATATGATGGATTCAGTAAATTTTCACAAACTGTAACCTGATGATTTCAAAATAAACATATTATTTTCTTAAAGGTTTGATTTACGTGTCTTGTGTTAAGAAAATGAGTGGGATGGTGAGTGAGTGAGTTACTAAGGGAAGGCTGTGGTGAAAATGACATTTTAATGGTGATAAGGTATATTACGTAAATTTTCAATAACAGCAACCTGATAATTTCAATATCAAACATAATCTTTATCTTATAGGTTTAATTTATGTGCTTTTTATGCAAAAATTATGTTATAATGGTGATATTGCATATTACATAAATTTTCAATAACAGCAATTTGATGATTTCAATACCAAACATATTCTTTTTCTTTTAGGTTTGATTTATCTGCTTTTTTATGCCAAGGAAATGAGGGAGTGAATGAGTGAATCAGTAAGGGAAGGCTGTGGTGCAAGGGATGTTACCGGTGATAAAGTTAAGTAAAATTTCAACAACTGCAACCTGATGATTCCAATATTGAATTGCTTTTTCTCAAAGGTTTGAGTCTTGTTTTGTTATGTTAAGGGAGTGAGTGTAAGAGTGAGTGAGTGATGGAAGGTTGTGGTGCATGGGGTTTGTGATGACAGGGCTGATTCAGTTCATTTTGAGTAACTGTAGCCTGGTGAATTAAAAGTGGAACTACTCTTTTTTCTCATGTCTAACTAATGTATTTTATAATGTTAAAGGGATGGATGGGTGAGTGAGTGAGAGAGAGAGTAAGGGAGGACTGTGGTTTAATTTTCAATGGCCTGTACTACAACATTTTCAATATAATAAACTATTATTTTTTCATAGATTTGACTCGTGTGCCATGTTATGTTGAGGGAGTGAGTGGGACAGTGAATGAGTGATGGAGGACTGTGGTGAAAGGAGAATCAGACCAATGGAAATCAGGTAAAACACACACACACACACACACACACACACACACACACACACACACACACACACACACACACACACACACACACACATACGCTGAAGACATGATACAACAAGCAAGCACACACATGAACTGAAGGCAAGAACAGACACAGGCTGGACCATGGAGGCATAGGTCAGAATCCACACACTAAAAGGGGTTAAACACATCTCAGCGTCCACACACCACAGCCTTGGCACACTGGGCAAAGTCATAGTGTGCTGCGAGGTGGAGGGGTGTCCGGCCTCTGGAGTCTTTCTGGAACAAGTCCACATGTTGGTGACGCCGAGTCAGGAGACCCACCACGCTTATCTGAAAGTAGTAGTAGTACTACTGGTAGTAATAGTAGTAGTAGTAGTAGTAGTAGTAGTAGTAGTAGTAGTAGTAGTAGTAGTAGTACATGATAGCAGCAACAATAGTAATAGTAGTAGTAGTAGTACATGATAGCAGCAACAATAGTAGTAGTAGTAGTAATAAAAATAGTAGTAGTAGTAGTACATGACAGCAGCAACAGTAGCAGTAGTAGTACTAGTAGTAGTAGTAGTAGTAGTAGTAGTAGTAGTAGTAGTAGTAGTAGTAGTAGTAGTAGTAGTAGTAGTAGTAGTAGTAGTACATGATAGCAGCAACAGAAGTAGTAGTAGTAGTAGTAGTAGTAGTAGTAGTAGTAGTAGTAGTAGTAGTAGTAGTAGTACATGATAGCAGCAACAGTAGTAGTTGTAGTAGTAACAGTAGTAGTAGTAGTAGTAGTAGTAGTAGTAGTAGTAGTAGTAGTAGTAGTAGTAGTAGTAGTAGTAGTAGTAGTAGTAGTAGTAGTAGTAGTAGTAGTAGTAGCCACATGTAGAGAAGATCATTGCTCAGGACGCACATGGTGAAATAGCCCAAAGTGCAGTCACTGAGCAAGGACGAATTATATCTAGAGATAGGCAACAACATCAACGAAACTGTCTCGAAGACCTGATAAACATCCTGCCTGCAACCACAGTGAGAAAAATCCTCACTGCACAGGAAACGGGAGCCTCTAACTGGCTAACGTCACTGCCCATCAGAGCGAAGGGCTTCAGCCTCAACAAACAAGAATTTGTCGACGCCATTGCTCTGAGGTACGGCTGGCCGATGGAAGGACTCCCCAGTACTTGTGTGTGTGGCTCCCCCAATGACGTCAACCACACCATGACGTGCAAAAAGGGGGGATTCGTATGTATCAGGCACGATGAGGTGAGAGATCTGACCGCCAGCATGCTCAGGGAGGTGTGCCACGATGTCTCCACTGAACCGACCCTCCTGCCGCTAGACGGCGAGCACCTGCGCTACAGAACAGCCAACACCACCAACGAGGCTCGAGTCGACGTCAGTGCACGAGGGTTCTGGACAAGGGGACAGAAAGCATTCATGGACATACGGATCTTTGACCCGATGGCCGCCTGTCACCACGAACTCTCCCTGGAGGCCGCCCACCGCAAGAATGAGCAGGAGAAGATCCGAGCGTATGGGGAGAGAATCCAACACGTTGACCAGGGCAGCTTCACACCTCTGGTCTTCACCACATCTGGCGGGATGGGCTCCAAGGCTCAGTGCTTCTACTCAAGACTAGCCGACCTAATGGCAGAAAAGAAGCACCAGCCAAGGAGCCATGTCGTCGCATGGATGAGGTGCCGTCTCTCATTCTCCCTCCTCAGATCTGCCCTCCTGTGTCTCAGGGGGACAAGGCATTCCACTCCCATACCTGCAGACTTAGCAGGCCTCGACTGCGAGGCTACAGTGGTGGAGAGTGGCATAAGAGTAGATAGAGTAGAGGTAGAATGAATTTATAGTTAACAACTAATGTTTATATTATAGAGTATTAGATATGGTTGGATGCCACAGTCATTAGCGGGAGCCGGGGCTAATGACCTCCAAGTAATGGAGCCCCTAATTGACACATCAATAAACATGGGGTGGAGGTATTATTAAGTAGCAAAAAAAGTAGTAGTAGTAGTAGTAGTAGTAGTAGTAGTAGTAGTAGTACATGATAGCAGTAACAGTAGTAGTAGTAGTAGTAGTAGTACATGATAGCAGTAGTAGTAGTAGTAGTAGTAGTAGTAGTAGTAGTAGTAGTAGTAGTAGTAGTAGTAGTAGTAGTAGTAGTACATGATAGTAGCAACAGTAGTAGTACATGATAGCAGTAACAGTAGTAGTAGTAGCAGAAGTACATGATAGCAGTAACAGTAGTAGTAGTAGTAGTAGTAGTAGTAGTAGTAGTAGTAGTAGTAGTAGTAGTAGTAGTAGTAGTGGTATTAGTAGTAGTAGTAGTGCATGATAGTAGCAACAGTAGTAGTACATGATAGTAGCAACAGTAGTAGTAGTAGTAGTAGTAGTAGTAGTAGTAGTAGTAGTAGTAGTAGTAGTAGTAGTAGTAGTAGTAGTAGTACATGATAGCAGTAACAGTAGTAGTAGTAGTAGTAGTACTAGTAGTAGTAGTACATGATAGTAGTAACAGTGGTAGTAGTTGTAGTAGTAGTAGTATGTGATGACAGTAACAGCAGTAGTAGTTGTAGTAGCAGTAGTTTTCTCATTTATTTTATGACACATGTAACAAAAAACATAAGCAAGAAATAAAGACAACATATTTACATAAGAGATGAGGTGTGAACAGCAAGTGCATAAAAAATTATCTGTAAATATTGGATAAACAAAACTCATGAATAACAAGTGTAAACAAAAGGTACACACAAACTAAAGACAAGAGTAAACAAAGTTCTGACAAGCAATGCCTCACCTTGTTGTTGTTTATCGCCACATGAATGGGCGCATCTCCTTGCAAGTTTGTGATGCTGGTGTTGACTCCACTGTCAAGGCAAAGAAAGACAAGCCACTGAAGTGAGTACTCACCTAATACACATCATTACTTATAATACATGAATAGTACACTCATCTCACACAGCTGGCAAAATATGGTAACACCATCTACTGTGTATCTACTGTATATCAATTACTATACTATTCTAATGATCAAAAAATTGTACAGTGGGTCATATGAGTTAGATATGGTTTAGAAAATGGATTCGTAGTCATAACCTAACCTAACCTAATCTGGGATCACATTCACAAACGTTTCAGTGTCTTGTCTCTATTAGTTATAAAAGGGTCTAGCGGAAATTTTGGTTTTCAAGGATGTTTTCATGATTCTAGGATAGCTCACCAAAGAGTCAAGACCATTGGTTATGAAAACACCAATGAGAACCTGACTAATTATCCCTGTGACCTTTAGAGATAAGTGTTTCAGAATACAAGTGTTTATTTCAACTAGCAGAAATATGAGTTTTCAAAGAGGTTTCCATGATTATATTTATAGTTTTACCAAAGATCTAGACCATAAATTATGAAAACATCAGGAAGAATTCAACTAATCATCCCAGTGGTCTTTGAAAGTAAGTCATTATGACAGACCGAGGAGTTTCAGAACACGGGCCCTATGACCATATTCTGAAACACCACTGTGCCGCATCTCAACTACTTTCAAAAGCCTCTAGTTGAAGTTACACAGTTATTCAAAGCTGTTTTTACCATTCTTGTGACAGATTAACAAGATTTCTACATTATCAACTGGAGAAACACTCTTGAGAAAGCAGCTAATCATCTTTGTAGCCTTTAGAAACAAGTCATAAGAGAACTAAGAGTTTCAGAATGAGTCTTAATCTAGTCTTACCAGTCAAGCAAAGTGTCTAAGGCCTCCATCGCATCCTTGAGAACTGCCACATGGAACGGAGTGTCACCATTGTCATCCTTCGCCTCCAAATCTGTGTGGGAAGAACACACTGTGAGTTTTGACAGGTTGTGAGTGAGGGAGAGACAGGGAAGAGGAAATGATTATGGAGTTAGTACTGATGTTAGAAAGGGGAAAAAATGAGAAAAGGTTGAAGGAAGCCAGTGACTATTGACAGATGAGTGAAGAAGAGAGGGGAGAGGAAGAGATGATCAAGCAGTTATTATTACTGTTAGAAAGGGGAAAATATTAGTAAAAATTAAAGGAAGGTTTTGGAAAGGAGGAAGAGGCCGTGAGTGGTGAGAGGTGAGGAGTGACAAAGAGAGGGAAGAGGAAGAGGAAATCATCAAGAAGAGATGATGTTGGTACATTACAGAAGGGAAAGTAAGAAAAACAACTCAAGGAAGAGTTCTGGGAGGGAAGGAAAGGTGAGGAAGAGTGAGAGGTGACCAGTGCGAGAAACAAAAACAGAAGATAGAGAAAAGGAAAGGATGGAGAGTTACTTTTGATGTATTAGAGAGAAGATTCAAGAGACTATTTTAGGAATGAAGGAAGGGCGGTGAAAGGGATAATAAAGGAGGAAAAAATATTAGATAATACAGGTTGAAAAATACAGAAGTTGAGGATGAGGAAGGCTAAAGAAGTATGAAGGAAAAGATTAAGAAATGGGAAGATGAAATGAAGGAGAAAGTGGAGGAAAAACAAAATGAAAGAAGAAAGTATGAAGGAAGACATAAGGGTGGAAAGTGTGGATGGTAAAGGATAAACACAGACGCAAGGAGTGCAGTAAACAAAGAAAACAAAAACAAAATCACAAAGATGAGAGAAAGAAAATTGTTAAGAAATATGAGATATTTATTGCATATGCCTACACACACACACACACACACACACACACACACACACACACACACACACACACACACACCATTTTCCTTATTTTCATCATTATATATATTTTTCTTTTCCGAGACATCACTCAGGTGTTTGTTTACTTGTTTGTTTTCTCTGCAGCTCGTGTTTGTCTTCAACCAACACGGTGACAGAGGGAGGAGGAGGAGGAGGAGGAGGAGGAGGAGGAGGAGGAGGAGGTGGAGATGGTGGTGCTGGTGCTTAGATATCGAAAGCGGCAGCGGCAGCAGAGGCGGTGGCGGCGGCGGCGGCAGCAGCAGCAGCAGCAGCAGCAGCAGCAGCAGCAGCAGCAGCAGCAGCAGTAGTAGTAGTAGCAGTAGTAGTAGTAGCTGTTGTTGTTGTTGTAGTAGTAGTAGTAGTAGTAGTAGTAGTAGTAGTAGTAGTAGTAGTAGTAGTAGTAGTAGTAGTAGTAGTAGTAGTAGTAGTAATAATAATAATAATAATAATAATAATAATAATAATAATAATAATAATAATAATAATAATATGTATTACTGTTCGACTCTTGACCAGCAGGGGCACAGGAAACGCAGGTAACAGTGCAGGTGTTTATTCACAGAAGGTGTGAACAGAAGGCTGGAGGTAGGTGATCTCCCTTCCGCCCTCGGAGTGTTGCGCAGTTCCAGCAACCCGCGAGCGAACGCATCCTCGTCCAGGTGTCCCTGCTGTGTGGTCGTGAGGATCAGCTTCTTCACGGACTTGACCGCTGCCTCGGCGTGACCATTGGAGCGTGGATAATGAGGTGAAGATACACGATGCTCCACCCCCCATCGAGCCAGGAAGCGCCGTACCGATGAAGAAGTGAACTGCGGTCCACCGTCAGTCCTCAGGAGAACAGGCACGCCCGTGTCGGCGAACACACCCCGAAGGACACGAACGAGCTGATCAGCCGATGCTGGACGTGAGCATGCAGACACGTGAGGCCACCCAGACAAGCGATCTACATACACGAGGTATGTACGGCCTGCTGCGTGGAAGTAGTCTGCAGAAACTGACTCAAACACCCTGCTGGGTGTGTCCGTGTCCTGCCAGAGAGGTTCGTTGGCTTGGCTTGGTAGGAGTGGACGGCATAGTGAGCATCCAGAAACGACGTTCTCAACGTCTCTGTCCATACCAGGCCAGTACACCGTTTGTCGGGCCCGTCGCTTGGTGCGCTCCATCCCCTGATGACTGTCATGGAGTCGCTCTAGTGTTTCTCGGCGGAGGCTGTGAGGAATAAGAAGCCTCGGCCCGTAAACCACCAGGTCGTCGTCTACGGCCAGCAGACTGCGCACCGGCCAGTACGTACGCAAGCGGTGATCGAGGTCGTGGCAATGATCAGGGAAGCCCTCGATGATGACGTTCTTGAGCAAGCAGTACTCCCCGTCTCTTGCTGCTGCGGCACGTACCATTTCCACAGTCTGATCCTGGAGTGGTGCTAAGCGGACGCCGTCCTCATTGGTGGCAGATAACGCTGAGATGACCGCTGAGTGGAGAGGGTCGAGGTCACCAGAAGTAGCAGCATCCTCTTCCTCCACTGGGTCCTGTACTGGAGCACGTGAGAGGGCGTCGGGCACACAGTGTGTCGATCCCTTTTGCCAGCTTGCTGTGAAAGAATACTGAGCAAGCTTCTCCCTCATGCGCTGCAGCCGCAGGTTCTCTATTTCTCCCAACAACTTGCTATTGAGGAGAGGTATCAGCGGGCGGTGGTCGAGCACTAGATCGAAGTGAGGGAGTCCTTTCAGGTAGGTGCCACATTTCCTGACTGCCCAGACGATTGCAGCCATTTCCAACTCTATTACTGCATAGCGGCTCTCTGTGTCTGTAACAAATCTTGACCCGCATTGCACCATCTTCCACTGGTCACTGTGCTTCTGCAGGAGAACGAATCCAAATCCGTGCATCCTTGAGGCGTCAGTTTGTAGCATCGTTGGTAATGATGGGTCGAAGTATGCCAAGACAGGTGGGCTGACGAGACACTGTTTCACCTTCTCAAACGCCTCTTCATGGTTAGGAGACCAGCACCAACTGTTCGTTACGGCGAAGGGTCGAGCGTCGTCTGTCAACTCGATGGCCATGGATCCACCAGCCATTGCACGTAAACCTTCCTTTGCTTCGAAGACGCTGGGAAAGGCCTTGATCACAGCAGCAGCGTGCCCCGCACGCTGCTGTGGCGTTGGGTCGTAGGAATGAGGCCAGCTGATCACTTCTGTGGGCGTAGATAGAGGTGGCTGCGAGGCGGTCGGGTACTTGATGGAGCTGTTGCCGGTGTGCTGTTCTTCCCTGCGTAGCGGTCGGATTTGAGCCGGAAAATCTTCGGGGAGGATTCCGAGAGCGATGGAATCGTACCAGCTAAGCAGCGCCCCCTTCACCTCCTTCACCACGCTCACAACAGTCTCAGCTTCCCTGTCGCCCAGTTGCAAGTGCGACGAGAAAGTTCCTACACAGGTGAGGGGGTGATTACCGGCAGCATAAAGTCCATCACCATCAGCGGGCGCCAAGCTGGAGGGCGGGATTCCAAGGAGTGTTGCCGTGTCGAGGCCAATAACGGTCGTTTCGGCCCCAGAGTCAGGAGTCCACGTAATCTTGTCTCTTCCAGCGGGATGTGTGGCGGTAATGAGCACCTGGGGCGCAGGTCGTGCCGTCACCGTCTTTGTGTATACGCCTGATAAGAGCTGGTATACACTGGCACTGGCTCCCCGCCTCGGGCCTGCACCGCGATGAGGAGAGACAGTTGAGGAACTCCTCGAAGCTCCTCGTCGTTTCCTCACTGTCTGCTGACATACACTCGCAAAATGCCCTCTTTTCCCGCAGTTACGACACACTTTATCTATTGCCTGGCATCCCCTTTTGTCACTGCGACAATCTTTGCCACAACGATAACAGCCCGTGGGGCTTGAGCCCCCGAAACTGCCCTTCCTGTAGTTCGAGACAGCGTTCACACCATGGCTCGAAGAGTGAGAGCCGCCCCTTAGTACTGCACTACACTGGTTAGCGCTCTCTGATGCTCTGCAAATATCTATGGCGTTTTCAAGGGTGAGTTTCTTGTTTTCCAGCATGCGTTTCAGAGCCACTTCGTCTCGTGTCCCAACGACAATTCTGTCACGCAGCTGATGGTTTATGCACTGGTCGCAAAAGTCACAGAAATTGGCGATTTCCTTTACAGCACATAAAAAGTCGTCAAAACCTTCTTGCGTTTCTTGCACGCGGGAGTAGAAGTCTCTTCTATCCATGATGATGTTGCGCTGGCTTCGCAGGTACTCACACATTGCATCGAGGATGGTTCTTAACTCCGCGTCTCTCGGTAAGCTTATCCCGTAGCGAAGTGTACGGGTCCACTCGTCGTCTAGGACAGCAGCGAGTGCCGCCCTCTGCTCAGCCAGGGAGAGACAGTCTATCCTGGCGAGGGTTACGTATCCTTCAAACTTATGGCGCCACGTGTCGAACTCACGTAAAGATGCTGACGCCGTTAAGTGAGGAATGATGGTGGCGGACGTCGGGAACCTCGCGCCCTGGGTAGACGTGCTGCGGGCTGTGGTTTCGCCTTCATTGCTCGCCGTGGTGCGACTGGGAGCTTGTGTCCCCACTCTCTCCAGCAGCTGGGTTAAACGCTCCTCGCGAGCCTGACTCTGCTCCGACTGTCGCGCTAGCAGAGCCTGACTCTGCTCCGACTGTCGCGCTAGCAGGGCAGCCAGCGCCTCCAACTGCTTCTCCATTCTGCGCCGTACCCACTGCAGCCTTGTCCTGATCCTACTCACTGCGCCATGTTCGACTCTTGACCAGCAGGGGCACAGGAAACGCAGGTAACAGTGCAGGTGTTTATTCACAGAAGGTGTGAACAGAAGGCTGGAGGTAGGTGATCTCCCTTCCGCCCTCGGAGTGTTGCGCAGTTCCAGCAACCCGCGAGCGAACGCATCCTCGTCCAGGTGTCCCTGCTGTGTGGTCGTGAGGATCAGCTTCTTCACGGACTTGACCGCTGCCTCGGCGTGACCATTGGAGCGTGGATAATGAGGTGAAGATACACGAGAAAAGTAGGCTATTATTATTATTATTATTATTATTATTATTATTATTATTATTATTATTATTACTATATATTATTATTATTATTATTATTATTATTATTATTATTATTATTACTATCATTATCATTATTATTATAATTATCATTAGTAGTAATGGTAATATGGTGAATCCAGACTAACTTGGTACTCGGGTGTTGGCTGCACCTGTCCCGCACTGGTGTGGCATTGCTGAGGGCAACGTTCAGGCGACAGGCACGTGACGCCCTCCATCTCTGGCTTATGTTGTAATGCTTTGCCTTAATCATTTCAAGATTGTAAGTTGTTACACACGACTGTATGGTTTTTTAGAATGGCTTTCGACTTCATGGTACAACGGCGGTGAATATCTTTCGGCGCACTTGGCAACGCATATAGGCCGTGCGGCACGTGAATCACCCAGGTAGCGCTCTGCTGGCCATGGTCAGGTCAGGTCACTCCTGAGTTGAGATGGCACCAGCGCAGACAGGTACAGCCAACACCCCGAGTACCAAGGTAGCCTGGATCCACTGTAGTAGTAGTAGTAGCAGCAGCAGCAGCAGCTGTAGTAGTAGTAGTAGTAGTAGTAGTAGTAGTAGTAGTAGTAGTAGTAGTAGTAGTAGTAGTAGTAGTAGTAGTAGCAGCAGCAGCAGCAGCAGCAGCAGCAGCAGCAGCAGCAGCAGCAGCAGCAGCAGCAGCAGCAGCAGCAGCAGCAGCAGCAGCAGCAGTAGTAGTAGTAGTAGTAGTAGTAGTAGTAGTAGTAGTAATTATAATAATAATAACTCTCTCTCTCTCTCTCTCTCTCTCTCTCTCTCTCTCTCTCTCTCTCTCTCTCTCTCTCTCTCTCTCCGTCATGCACGCAGCCAATTAACTACACCACCGCCACTACGACTTAAACCAATTGACAAACACGAACCAATCAGCAAACACCACTTCAAATTCTGCCAATCAGCAACAAGACTGAAGTAGCTCCACCAATAAGCGGGTCGATCGCTGTTCGGTAAAGTTTCGGAAGAGAAGGAGCATGAGTAATGAAAATACTCCTTGCATTATGAATGCCTATGGTCCTTTGAGCTTCGCCAAACACTTTGTCGATAATAATTTTGCTTTTCCTTTCATCAAACAGGCCGGACGTGTATTCTATGGACGAGACAAGGCGATTCCTTGGTTAGCTGTATAGGTCTGTGGGCCATTATGCATGATGAGTGCTCCACTAGCTGTTATTAAAGAGCGCTTTAGTGTGTCCAGAGAGAGAGAGAGAGAGAGAGAGAGAGAGAGAGAGAGAGAGAGAGAGAGAGAGAGAGAGAGAGAGAGAGAGAGAGAGAGAGAGAGAGAGAGAGAGAGAGAGAGAGAGAGAGAGGGTTGTTTGATAAATTTATTGCACACAAGGCAGGCGTCAGACTATACATACGATCAAAAAACAGAAGTTTACAGAAGAACAATAGTAGAACAATAAGAACAATAATAACAGTAACAAGAACAAGAACAATAACAAGAACAACAATAACCAAAACAAGTGTAGTTAGAACAGTAACAACAGAAAATAAATAAGTAAAAAAAATAAAATAAATAATAAATAATAATAATAATAATAATAATAATAATAATAATAATAATAATAATAATAATAATAATAATAATAATAATATGGAAAATCAATAGAAAGAAAATTATATAAAGAAAATAAATATAATAAACAAGGAAATTAAACAAAGAAATAGATAGAGAAATAAAGAAAACAAGAAATAAATAAACATAATAGAATAAAATAAGAATTAATAAAAAATAAACAATAAAATAAAAGATTAGTACAACAGTGAAAAACTAGGAATGCTAAAGGTGACATAAAGAGTTGAGGGGTGGTAAAATGAAAGACACTGATTGGTAACAGCCACCCAAACTGTGGGTGTTGGGCTAACATGAGGTCTAGATGGTTCGCCCCTTGCAGCAGGTGTTGGCACACTCGGCGAGGAGAGCCTGTTCGCGCGGGAGCAGGGTCTCCCACAGCAGGACAGTCCAGGCAGTAAGTGGCGCAAGTAATTCGAGTTGGGGAGAGTGGCACAGGGGACAGGAGGGAGAGAGAGAGAGAGAGAGAGAGAGAGAGAGAGAGAGAGAGAGAGAGAGAGAGAGAGAGAGAGAGAGAGAGAGAGAGAGAGAGAGAGAGAGAGAGAGAGAGAGAGAGAGAGAGAGAGAGAGATTTTTTTTTTTTTTTTTTTTTTTTTTTTTTATGTAGGAAGGATACTGGCC
>NC_087188.1:6453734-6456234 GCF_035594125.1 Scylla paramamosain
GAGGAGGAGGAGGAGGAGGAGGAGAGGGGGAGATGGGAAGAGGGAGAGGGTGAAAGGGGGAAAGGGGGAAGGGGAGGGGAGGGTGATGAGGGAGTTAAGGGAGGGAAAGGTGATAAGAAGGGGATGGATAGATTATAAGAGTAGTGAGAGAGAGAGAGAGAGAGAGAGAGAGAGAGAGAGAGAGAGAGAGAGAGAGAGAGAGAGAGAGAGAGAGAGAGAGAGAGAGAGAGAGAAATCTTAACATCCTTTAATCTCAGTTTTTTTCCCCACACACACATTCTCTCTCTCTCTCTCTCTCTCTCTCTCTCTCTCTCTCTCTCTCTCCCCCACCTTGAGCACCCTGTAGGGACTCTCTATCATGAAGCAGACATCAGCGTTGGGGTCAGGCGGGCTGTTCTTTGCGACCTCCCCCTCGCCATCCGCCTTGGTGCCCTGGGGAGGAAAGCAGAGGTGAAGGGACTCGGCAGGTTGTGGGTGCCGAGTCATGGGGGAACTTACTTGACCTTATCACAATTTGGCATATCTTTCCTTAATCACTAACCACTCTGAGATATTTGTTCTAGTTCTACAGCCACCTCCAAATGTTATACTAGGTAGAAACTTCATATATTACTTTTATCCACCTTCTTGTAGATGCTTATAGAGATTTCGTACGTTGCATGTCGAAATGAAAAGAATTAAAGGATTAGAGATTACGGATGACAGGTGAACAGGCAGGTATGTTTCATAAAGTGACGCCCACGTGTAGGCCTCATGACTTCTTGCAGCTTCCCTTATTTTATTATGTTCTTTTGTGACTATGTTATTTTTTTAACTCTACGCTTTCTTCACTTCATGATTCGTTTCTCTCTCTCTCTCTCTCTCTCTCTCTCTCTCTCTCTCTCTCTCTCTCTCTCTCTCTCTCTCTCTCTCTCTCTCTCTCTCTCTCCAAACAGACGGGGAGGCAAAGACCGTCAATGATGGCTTTGTACAATAATGAATAAGCGGTAATGAGCAATATGAATAATGAATGAGAGCCAGTGATGAGATGAGTCCAGGCCATTAAGGAAAACCGGTTCCAGCAAGGCAACTCATCGGGAGCACGCGGAAGGCAACATTTAATTATCGGAGAGGTGTTCCCGGCACGTACAGGTGTTGTGTGCTCTGAGGATGGCGACACTGCCCTCTGTTGGTAAGCTTTAGAACTGGTGAAGAGAATTTACTGCCATCTTACAATCGATTTCAATACTAATGGGCTTCACTACCGTCTATCAGCTAGCTTTCAAAGTAGATAAGCGACTGTACTGCCACCTCACGGCAGATTTCAACACTAATGCTGGGAAATGTAATCTTGCGGCTGAATATTATGTGTCTTTACTTTTGTATACAAAAGATCAAATTTCTTATTGTTATCAACACTTAGTACGTAAAATCTCATTATACTAGCAGTGCGTATTTCTATTATTCACTTGTTGGTTTCTCGTATGTTCAGGTTCAAGGAAACGTATACTGCTTCCGCGCCTCGGTGCTGTACAAATCCCAGTACAAGCAAAGCAGCAAATGGAGTTGGTACTTTATTAAACTTACAGCGGCTCCGCAACGACGACAACGGGACATGCCATATATCAAGGCTGCGCCATACACACGCCACTGTGGGTGTACCACCTCCAGCGTGCCACTACTTCACAGGCGAGTGAGTCAAGTAGTAACACACAGCATTTTGAACTGTGTTCTCACCAGATCTATTTTCGACGGCCACAGAGATGATTAAGCAGGTTGTCATGGGTGTTTTCCCAGTTGACCGTGGAGTTCAATATAACTAAAGCACCCTTGAAAATACCTATAACTTCCGCTAGAGGCTGTCAAGGCTGTAGAATCGTTGTCAAACTATCATCAGAATCGTGAAAACAACTTTGAAAAACCTTCATAAATTTCATTTGAGTCGAGTAAAAATGTAAAATTCTTTGTTACTAGCCATGAAAATGCCCTTGCAAACCTCCTTATAACCTTCCCTAGAACTTGGTAAGGATGTAAAACCCTTGCTGAAAGCACCTTCAAAACTCCTTACATCATTCACTACAGCTCGCCAAGGAGTAATGGAGCCAGGAAGCTGAAGGGCTTGACAACACGCACCCTGACACGAAGACACCTCATGAAATGATGAAAAGAATGTTACTATATTAACGCATCAGTTTCACTTTCTGAATAGTTTCTCGCGTGACTGTTGCGAAAATTGTGAGGTGTCGTCGCGGCCCGTCATTACGAAAGCACCCCTCCATTACGCTGTCATCGTGATGCATTTGCGAGGCAGCTCATGTATATCGGCGAGGCTCACCACCCGCATGGCGATGAGGCTTCCGGAAAGAAGTACTGATAATATTATTGCACCATGACTTGCCGGCTCATTAAGCGTCTGGGGTTCTTGTTAGTTCATTTACAAGACTCGCAGAGATGATTAGTGACGTTCTTACGATGACAATTTGTAATCATCTGTTGAAAAATCATTGTTAAAATATCACTA
>NC_087188.1:6461234-6466234 GCF_035594125.1 Scylla paramamosain
GATGACCAAGACTCAGTAAGAAAAGCCAGATCGCCAGTAGAGCAGGCATGACGGAACCCATACTGGCGATCAGATATAAGGCTGTGAAGTGATAGATGCTTAAGAATCTTCCAGTTGAGGATAAATTAAAACTTTAGAGAGGGAGGAAATTAAAGGACGGTAGTATGGCAGATGGAGTCGGAAGTTTGACCAGACACTACTACTACTACTACTACTACTACTACTACTACTACTATTACTACTACTACTATTTACTCACGATAATAAGTTTGATTTTGGGTGAAATTTTGGCCCACAAGACCATAATTCCTGTTCACTTGGAAGGAGGAGGAGAAGGAGGAGGAGGACAACGACGACGAAGACGGGAACAAGAGTGGGAAGTGTTCGTAGATTGATAAACAGAAACAACAGGAGAAAGAAAAGGACGAGGAAGAAGAGAACGAGGACAGCGACGAGGAGGATGAAGAGGGCGAGGGCGAGTGCCAGGAGGAGGAGGAGGAGGAGGGAGAGGTCAAGTTCAGTCGGAAGATAACGACAGACTGACGCTAAGGAGGTCATGGTGAAAAACAATAATGGACGATGACGTAATATTCCAATATGGCGGATGTTTGTTTACATCAATCAGCTGATGAAGTCTTGAGGGCAAAGTGTGTGTGTGTGTGTGTGTGTGTGTGTGTGTGTGTGTGTGTGTGTGTGTGTGTGTGTGTGTGTGTGTGTGTGTGTGTGTGTGTGTGTGTGTGTGCTCTTGTTGATGCTGCTGCTGCTGCTGCTGCTGCTGCTGCTGCTGCTGCTGCTGCTGCTGCTGCTGCTGCTGCTACTACTACTACTACTACTACTACTACTACTACTACTATTACTACTACTACCACTACTACTACTACTACTACTACTAGCTGCTACTATTATTACTACCGCTGTTGCTGCTGCTGCTGTTCGTTATCACAAATCCATTAAGAGCAAATAGAAGCGACACCAGAACTCAGTCTTTCATCACTTATCACCTTCATCACCAATTAGGATGATAATTACGTCACCATCCTCGCCACCACCGCCATCACCACCACCACCACTACCACTACCACCACCACCATTAATATAACTTTTATGAACGCTTCCATTATCACGATTGTTTTTATAACGCTGCTTCAATAATTAACAACATCACTATCATAATATTAATAATAATAATAATAATAATAATAATAATAATAATAATAATAATAATAATAATAATAATACAAGTACTGCCGTTGCTACTACATTTCTTCAACATTCATCTATATATTCCTAGAAAGGGATTAAGAAAAGAAAGATGCAAAATAACGCATATGAAAATTAATATTGAAAAAAATTATATAATATATATATATATATATATATATATATATATATATATATATATATATATATATATATATATATATATATATATATATATATATATATATATATATATATATATTGAAAATGATAAAGGCAAACTTTTGGCATATGAATCAAAATAAAAGCAACGCTTAAAGAATAAGACCACTACCACCACCACCACCACCACCACCACTAACAATAGCAAGAGCGACACTCACCAGTAACTCCTGCAAGTACCTGGCCATGGCAGGTGAGGTGGCTTCATCCACACAGCAAGGCCTGCCGTCCCGCCTCGCCTTGCCCCTCCACGCCACCAGGGAGCGCATCAGCGTGGCAGGAAACGTGGACATCTTCCTGCTACTGATGAAGGCGCTGAAGAGGAAGCAAAGCAATTTTTTCAGTTATGGAGAAGATACATTATATTATATCTTTCTTCTTCCTCCTCTTTCTCGTCGCCCGTCTCCTCTACTCAAGATGAAGTTACAAAAGAGATAGAAGCCGTAGGAGGGGAGTTTGGAAATTAAAGGTTTGTGCCATATTGTATCAAATGGTTTTAATGTGCGTGTAAAGCAACAGCGAAAGTTTCACCAAAATCTCTGGAAGAGGATGACCAAGACTCATTAAGAAAAGCCAGATCAACAATAGGGCGGAATGAAATTCATAATACTGCACACAATCCTTAAAACTGAATGCTTAAATCCTATAATTGCTCTACTTTAGTTACACGAGTTCAACTGACACGCAATGCAGAGAAGGATGACCAAGACGACCCATGGACTGAGAGGATTACTGTACAAAGAAAGACTAAAACGACTCAACCTACATTCATTGGAGAGAAGAGTGCGTGGGGACACGACAGAAGTATTTAAATTGGTAAAAGGAATTAACAAAGGTGACACAAGTGACGTTCTCATGGTAAACAATCAGGACAGAACTCGACGTAACGGATATAAGCTAGACAAGTTTTGGTTTAGGAAAGAGATTGGTAGGAACTGGTTCACAGTGGTGGATGAGTGGAATAGGCTTAGCAGTCATGGTGTCAGCGCCAACACGCTAGGTGGTTTCAAGAGAAGGTTATATGGTTACATGGATAAGGAAGACGGGTGGTAATGAGAAGGCTGGTAAAGGTGGGGAGGGGACGTTCATGATGAGTACAGTTACCCAGTGTAAGCAAACTGGCCTTTTGTTATGTTCTTATGAAGCCGCAGCCACTGCTGGCATCCGAACGCAATCATGCGCAGCCAAACGCTTTCTGTAAACAAACACAAACTAAACCGTTCATGAAGTGGAAGTAACGCGGACATGTTTACAAATTTTCTTTGCTTCATTTCAAGGACACCTCAGTTCTGCACGAATTAAATCATTGCTGAGCATGGCAGAAGTGTAACTCATGATTCCAGTAAAGAAACGGCGAGTGTGATAGTGAATCAGGCCTATCTACTTACTGTACAGCCGGCGACTTGGCGTCCTGGCTTATTACCGGGAACCTGCCTTTAGGTCATTACACGAGCCTGAGTGTTTCTACGACTCGGTGAGTTATTGTCCATGTACACTGAAGGGTTTGGTGCATTTATGGTAATTTTCTTACAGGCAAACAGCAGGTGATAATACTGACATTGGAAGACATCCGGCCATAGAAAGTTTAACGAGTTCGCGGGTGAGGCCTCGTGCTGCCCTGTCTGTTTAGTGAAGTCGTAACTTATACATCGACTTTTATTTCTCAGATATGCATGGCTCTGCATTTGTTGCGACAATGAATTACTTCGTAATCTAATACGTAACTTTTACATAGCAGAGCATCCTTGCCCAAATTTATGTATATTTGTTTTAATATTATCAGTTTTGCATAAATATGATTTTAACTATGCTGAACACAATGACAGTTAAGCAAAACTGAAACGATAAAGAGACTGAAGAATAAGACTGAAGAATAATGATAGTGTACTAATGTCATGGTTTTGTGCGCGACGTGTGCGCCACAGCCTCACGTGTGGCGCCTCAGCTGTGTGTGTGTGTGTGTGTGTGTGTGTGTGTGTGTGTGTGTGTGTGTGTGTGTGTGTGTGTGTGTGTGTGTGTGTGTGTGCGCGCAAAGGTGAGGGAGTCATCAGGGTGCCACACTCACCCACTCACTCACTCAGTCACTCCATCCATGAAATTTGTTCAGCACAGAACCGCAGCGCAGCAGGATTTTCTTTTTCGGACAGCAGTCAGAACGGAACAACAGAACAACTGCCTCCGTGACTCAGCGAGTGCGGCCCCGCGGAGTGTGCGGCTGTCCCGCCCCACGCCGGGTGCTGCTGGGGCATGAGGAGGCGCCGCAGTGCTTCCTTCACCTTCCCCAAGAAGCACAAGGGGGCGGGGAGCGGAGCCCTCAGCCCTGCCCAGGTGGCCAAGGTGGCCCTGGGCTGCTGGGAGGACGGCAGACCCCCGTCACTGTGCGCTGCGTGGCGAACGGGGTGGCCGTCTTCTGGAGGGAGGTGGCGCTGGCCGCCCTCCTGCAGGTGCTGAGGTGCACCGGTGCAGAACGCCAGGCTGTGCCCTTCTTCAGCCCTGCAGGAGGCAAGGTGAGGGGACCTGAGGGAGGGCAGCAGGGCCTCGCCGTCCTGCTCCGCTGTGGCAGGCGTCTGGGTGAGGGTGGCGCCGACCACCCTGCCAGCCACGCCGCCACGCCAGGGAGGGCAGGGCTGCGACAGGCCACGTCCTCAGACACAACATCAACAGGGCAGCACAGGCCATGAGACCGCCAAGAAAAAGGTCAACTGGGTCAGGAGTCTGACCTCAGGTCACCCGCTGCTCCTCCCTCAAAGAAAAATCTGCTAATACTGCTCGCAGTAGTGGATGTTGTTGTTGATGATGTTGCTGTTGTTGTTGTGCAGGTGGCGTGTGGAGTGCAGGCCTCACAGCACGCCGGCACTCAGTCACACCTCAGGGCGTCACCTGTGTTCTAACACAGAGCGCGTCACCTACACAGCGGTTGTTTGGATTCACACCTTTGCTTCTCGTGGATTTTGTTTGGAGACGCGCAAACAAAACCTAGGAAAAGCAAAACTGAATGCAAACCACCGCTTTGTGGGTTCTGAATTGTTAGAGCAAAGGTTACGCCACCGCACGTACGGCTGACTGTGTGGGTTACTGAGCTTACGCGGGCGTCCTGTCAGGCCTATACAACACACGACCTGCATACCAGCAGCAGCAGCAGCAGCAGCAGCAGCAGCAGCAGCACTCCCTCCCCTCACAGGACAGCCTTCCCTGCATCTCCGTCCAAGGTGGCGGGAATCACCAACACCCTCTCTATATCCCCGCACGTGCAGCACACTCCCGACCTCTCCGCCCCTGCTGCGCCAAGCCGTCTCTGTCTGCTGGCTCCCCCTTCGCCCACCCCCCCCGCGCAGCGCCGTCAGGAAACACTGGGTAAGCCACAAAACATGACAAACTGCACACACCTAATGCTTGCTTTTTTCTTTCATTTCAGGTGAAGAAATATCCATGCTAGTCTCAGTCTCTCTCTCTCTCTCTCTCTCTCTCTCTCTCTCTCTCTCTCTCTCTCTCTCTCTCATAACTACAGCCAACAATTAATTTTAGTGGTACAGAGCTCTTTGCAAATTAAAATACATAGCACGGCATTCTATGTAGTA
>NC_087188.1:6476234-6486234 GCF_035594125.1 Scylla paramamosain
TCAGAGGGTCACCCCATAATTGGGTCAAGTCCTTCCTGTCTTACAGGTTCTTCTCTCTGGTGATAGGTAATACCTACTCTAGGCATTACCCTGTCACCAGAGGTTCTGTACTACAGGGTTCTCCTCTCAGTCCTCTCTTCTTCAGTGTCTTACTTTCCGACTTTCTCTCCTTGCCATTCACACAGGCACTCCTATATGCTGATGACACTTCCCTGCTTTGCTCTGCTCCCATTATCCAGGAGGCTCAACTCAGCATGGACTTGATGATGTCCACTCCTGGAAGGTGCATTGGGCCCTGACAAGTGCCCAGAAGTCTAGCCTTCTGTACTTCACCCAAAGGCACATTCCCAACATCCCAGAGGTCACCATTAATGGGTCCCCAGACCCCTTCAAAACTGTTGGATGGCCCCTGCCTAACCTGGGGCCACCACATACAGTACCTGATGACTTCATGCCTCAAGAGGCTTAACCTCATTAAGTCCGTCATGGGTGTCAAGTAGAGTGCAGACAGGCGTACTCTCTTCCACTTTTACTGTTATTATATCCAGTTGCTTGGACCATGGATGTGAGGTTTATGGAGCGGCCTCACCATCTCTACTGCAAAAATTGGAGGCAATTAAAAATTCAGCACTCTGTATTGCTTTGAGAGCTTTTGGGCCCTCCCCAGTCACAGCCCTTCAGACAGAATCCTCCCTACCCTCACTGTCACACCGACGCTCAACCCTCCTTGTCTGCACCTACACTAAACTTGCATCCACCCCTAGTGGCCATGCCCTCCACTCCCTCCTCCTCTGACAGCATAGGGAATCACTTCATGGTCCCCTACCATATCAAGCCCAAACTACCCTTGTGGACAGAGCCCTCTCCTTCTTTGCTACCCTTCAGGTCACCTTATCTTCCTTTCTCACTTTAAAGAAAACCTCCCCATTGAGTCCTTGGTTCCCTCTCTCTTCACTAGTCTCTGGAGGGCTCCACACACAGACGCCATGGTCCAAGGCTGGCTGCCCAGCACAGGGCAAGACCTCCTTCAGTCGGAGCAGCCATTTTTATACCTTCGCTCTCCAATGCCACTGCCTGGAGATTGTTGGCCACCGCCTCTATCCTTATAGCGGAACTTTTCACCATCAAGGAGGGACTCAAATTTGCAGACAGCCACATCTCCCCTTGTTCAAAAACACTTTTTACCAATTCCCTCACAGCCCTTCAACTCATCCAATGCCACGCCCCCAAGTCACACCACTCCCTCTGCCTCCAAATACACCACCTGCTACACAAAATATCTACCTCTCACATTGACATCCACCTTCAGTGGGTTCCCTCCCACATCAACATTGTGGGCAACACTGTGGCTGACAGAGTGGCAAACAAGGCCCACTCTCATCTCTCTCTTACAGACTTTCCCAAAGACCAGACTGACCTGACCAACCTATGAAAGGACTGTAACTTACACTGGGAAAGACCCCTGACAGACACCTTACAGAACACAACACTTGGATGCATCAGACCACCTCAATGCCCACATGCACAGGCCAGGTTTGGTGGACACCCCTGACTGCCCCACATAGCCAGATACCCCAGAACACCTGCTGCTACACTGTCCCCACCACCACTCCCACCACACTGGCATCACTGCACATCCAAAGGTCATCACTAGCAGACCAACTTGGTGGCTCCCAAGACCCTGGCCTGGCCTTCAAGACACTCAAACACTTTCTCCACAAGACTGGACAGCTTACCAGAATCTAACCAGCTAATCTGCCTGCTACCACCACCTTCGGGGTGCTAGAGGCTGTGGCATCACAGCCTGCAAGGACCCCAACTCCCCAACAAGAACAAGAAGCTTCCCTTCCCTGTGTGACAGTTGTAGGATGTTATGTAAGTGACATCACAGGCTTGTATATGTTTTGCAAGGGATGGCTTAGGCTCAATGTGATCTGTGATGTAAGCAGTTTACTTTGTCATATCCTTAGCCTGTATGCCGATGTATTGTTTCCTTGCAACCAGGAACAATCATTATGTGGCAGCAATAAAGAAGAGAAACACACATATAAATATCATTCTGACCACATACAGCCAAGGTTTGAATTCTTAAATACACTCTTTCATTACAACTACTTTCAAATGCCAAAGAGGATTACTCATGTTCTTATGGTTGTTTTTTCCCCCACTGATAATGCAGAATCCTTGTTGAATTATTATTAGAATCATAGTCTTAAAACCTGCATAACTTCAACTAAAGCCTGGTTTTAACAGTCGTGATGTGACACTGAAAAATTCAAGAGATGAGAAGTCATGTGGAAACCCTTGAAAAATAATTAATATAGTGGTTTCATATCGTCTCTGTGACAGAGGAGCAAAGAGGGAGGGGATCTAGTGATTTAGGAGTAGACTCTTAGAATATTACAAAGCACATGAAAACCTGCCATAAGAAATATATAGTTTCATTCATGAAATCAGTGGGTCATGTATACTGATACATTGTTATTTATTTATTTATTATTTTTTTTTTTTTTTGCACCCACACCTTCACGAAACGATATTTTATTTGTTCACTAGAAACATGAAGCTGGAAACACTATTCATACACCACCTATGGGAACACTCAGATGCCGGGTAGCATAAGAGTGATAGGCTTTCCAAACAAAATCTCAGCTGCCATTTTCCTAAACTTAATTTAACCTGACCTGATAAAACCTAATCTAAGAAACATAGCTTAACACAACCTAATCCAATAGGGATAAAATGCTAATTATTTGTAATATTTCTTCAAATGTTTATTTGCAGCACCCAGTATACTCATCACACTGCCATTCATAAATTGTTCAGTATCCACAGTGGATAATATTTATAATGCATATTATGCACAATGGCAACATGCAGTATAGTGGCATATATATATATATATATATATATATATATATATATATATATATATATATATATATATATATATATATATATATATATATATATATATATATATATATATATATATATATATATATATATATATATATCGTATTTGATGGTTCATAAGACGCATGGGCTCATAAGACGCACCCAGTTTTAGCACTGGAAAAAATGAATAAATAAATAATAATAATAATAAAAAAATAAATAAAAATAAATAAATAAATGAGCGGATTTAAGCTCTGAATATGAAATTAAGAATTTCACCTGACATTTGAAGACTCACATGCATTTATATGATAATTAGATCCCAATATTTTGCATTTAAAAACTTTGATATTTGCTAGTAGCCTACGTACCAATCCTGTTGAGATGTTAACGTGTACCTGGCATATGACGTCGGCAGTGACTGTGAGAGACTACAGGGTAATAAAGTTTGTTCATAAGAATGTTAAAAGATAGGTGCAATTTTAATTGTATGAAAGTGTGTCTTACCTCAAGGCGTAACGGCATCACACTGTAAAGAACGCAGTGAAGCTTGCCCGTGTCACCGGGTTCGGCGCGTAACCGACCGCGTGTTTGTTTTGGTACATGCAATGCGTGGTGCATGGTCACTTAGGCAAATTCTTCCTGACTGGTGTCATTCTATGTGAATTACCGGTAAGTATGACCTATTATATATTGTTACCTTGAAAGAAAGAGTTGTGTTGTGGTATACCAATCATCACTTTGTTTACATGTGCGAAGATAATTATGCCTGGGGTTTGATTTTAGAGCCTCTGTTGCCATAGACCTACCACTAACCACTGCCTCACTTCTGAACCTTGGCCTCATAGGATGCAGGCTCATTTCCTGAGACTTTCTTTTTGAGAAGAGGTACGTCTTATGAGCTATCAAATACGGTGTGTGTGTGTGTGTCTATATATATATATATATATATATATATATATATATATATATATATATATATATATATATATATATATATATATATATATATATATATATATATATATATATGTATATATATATATATATATACACACACACACACACACACCGTATTTGACAGCATATAGGACGCACCTTTTCCCAAATTTTTGGCAAAAAAAAAAAAAAAAAAAAGTCCTGGGTCCAAAATGCGAAGACCTCCCATAGGCTAATCATCTCCCTGACGCTCACTAACCTAGCTTACGATCAGTACTTCTACTTACTCCATGCATCATTATTTTATTGCTGGTATTATTATTATTATTACCAGTATTATTACTTTAAAAACGAATTATCGTAAAAATGAAAGCAATCTGTGAGGCTGTGACGCACGTTTATAAATATCAGCTGATCAGAACCCTGACTTAATGCCAGCAGCCATTTAGTGATCATAAAACACCAAGACCCTCACCGTTATGGCAGCAGGAGGGAAAAGATCGAACTACACAATCTCCTACAAACTACAAGTGGTTGATTATGCCAAGGAGCATGGCAACAGAGCAGCAGCAAGGGCTTTTGGGCCACTACCCTCGGAAAAAAATTGTCTGGCGTCAGCAAGAAGACCAACTGAACAGCGCAAGGAAAGGTAAACATAACCTTCGTTGCCCAGCCCCACATTAGCCAGAACTTGAGGTTGACATAAAAACGCGGGTGATAAATGGTAGAAATTCAGGAAGAAGTGTTTCCATCAAAATGATCATTCATGACGCCAGGAAAATAGAAGAACAAGGAATACAGAACTTTGCAGGAATAGAAAGTCGGTGTTACAGGTTTATGTAACAGCAGGGTTTATCAATGTGTACAAAACATCTATTGCAAAGCAAATGCCTGCTGATTATGAAGAAAAATATTAGAATTTCATAGGTTTGTTATAAAATAAAAGAAAATTGTTTTGAACTGGGCCAAATAGGGAACATGGACGAAATTCCACTCTCATTTAATGTACCATCCAACTGGACTGTGGCTGCCAGAGGGTCTAAAACAGTCTCAGTAAAAACTAGGCTACATAGTAATGTCTTCTGCTATAGCTAAGGTGTTTTTGCAATGTTATTTTGTTTTTTGGCTTCATTTGCAATGTTTTACAATTACAATACTATTGAAATATTTTGTTTATGCTTGTTGCTTGTCTGTACTGCCAGTTTGCTTTTATACAGCAATGTTTTGTGTTTGTGTAATGTGCTGCTAAATTGCTTTCAACAATATATGCTTAAATACACTAAAAATTTTTTTCCTGAATCTGACCTGCTGAAATGGGGGTGTGTCTTATATGTCCATGCATCCTATATGCTGTCAAATACGGTATATATATATATATATATATATATATATATATATATATATATATATATATATATATATATATATATATATATATATATCCTTGCTATATAATACCATACTTATTGTTTTTTTTTTCTTTTCTTTTCTTTTTCTTAGAGTGTGGTTCCTCCCCTGTGCAAGTAACTTGACAATGACATCCGTCATATGTCAGCTGCTTTGACTGAGTGTCCTATAGTGACTATGGTGAAGAAGATAGATTTCTCCAATGATGAACAGTTTATAAAACTCTGAGAGTTTTGCTGCAGTGCCAATCCTAGAATGCAATCAGGATCATTTTAATGAGTAAATTATATTCCACAAAAGGAGGTGGAGAGGCTCAAGAACATTAAGAATAAATGCATTCAAAAGAACACTTTTTTGGACGTTGTTGAAAAACCACCAAGAAAAATGCTAACAATTGACATCAAATCAAGCATTGTGCAGCCCAGGCAAAAACAAGTCAGTTTTCCATCATAAGTTGTGCATATTTACTTGACTTTGACCTACTTGGTCTCAAATATTGCATTATCATCATATCCTATATCCTCAGTCTCATTTTTTCATCAAGTACTGTTATCTTCAGAAGGAAGTGCCCAATCAGTGGGTGTCCCAGGAGGGTTCTTAACTTGAATTGGCATCTGAGTCAGTGGCAGAAGTTTCTAACCATCACTGAAAGAGAGGAAGCCAAGGGTCTATTTAAAAGAATGACTGAAGATAAAAAGGTTCCCTCAAACAGTAGTCCGGTAAAAGAAAAAGAAGAGGGAAAAAAAATGAGAAAACAAATTAACTATAACAGAGTTTGGCCTACATGCAACAAACCTAAAAAAATTGGGTTGATGTCCACTTGCATAAAGTGTATCTCCTGAAGAGAAACCTCAATATATTCAGGATTGCCTTTAAGAATTCAAAACTCATAAACAGACAGTGTCTGAAGGTGTGCAAACCATGGCCACAAAGTCAGGGTCCTTAGAGGTTAGCACAGACAATGAAATTATCCCTTAAAGCTTACAAGGAGTACTTGGAAATACACGACCATGGCTAGAACCACCATCCTAAAAAAAATGTCAAAATAGTTGCAGAGGTCCTGCATTAAGGTCTCAGGGATAATTCTGTGTCCCTTATAGCAACTCTATGTCCCTTATAACAGGTAATTTCTTCTGTGAAATATCTGGAGATGCCACAAACAAAGACCTTCCCAAGTACCTATTCATTAAGATCCCTTAAGTGCCTCATACACGAGGAGGAAGATAATCTACTCCTGCAAAAGGACATTGGAATGCCTGAAACAAGGGAAAAAGGTGACATAAGAGTCTCTTTCCAGTGCTACAGTATGGCAGAAGGAAATCTGCACATGTTTCAGGGTAAGTATCTGATGTGCAGATCTTTAACAAGGATACCATGGCATATCATGTATTTTACTTAACACTTTGTTTTTATTTCCCACTTAGGTTTCTCAAGACCAAGAAAAGAGAGACTTTTGAGACAAGCAAGGAAGGAAACAGAAAATGTCACCTTGGAGGTCATCAAAAGTTAGTGGCACTCCCCTCCATTGTAGAGAACACCCAGATGCTGTCATGTCTTACTAAATCATTCACAGACAACTTTCATAACGGTCAGGATGTTGTGAGCAGCAGAGCAGCATCCTCACTGTGATCTGCTAATATCTCTTTGTAATGAGGCTGCAATTTTTATCACACAACACAATGGTGAAATCCTCCCGACAAGAATTGTGACCAATGTCAGCTTTCTCTTTCATCAGAGAACAAGATATGCATGTTTCTTTTAAGACTTAAAAAAAAAAAATCAGGGATGGAGATGTACATGTTCCTTTTTAGACTTGGAAAACAGAAAAAAATTCACTCAGGGATCAAGATGTTCCTTTTTAGACTTTAAAAGATTTTTCACTCAACTCAAACTTTACATGAGAGACGTGGACTTTTGTAGGAAGACCAATGCTTGACTTTGCTTACTTGGGTACTTCTTTATTTCTTATTCTTGTTATTCTGTTATTTTTATTCTTGTTATTCATATTCTTCATATTCTTATTGTTCCTATTATTTTTTCTTATTCTTATTCTTACTTTTATTCTTATTCTTATTAATATAATTCTTCTTTTCCTCTTATCATTATTATTATTACTCCTTTTCTTCTTATTCATACTTTCTTATTCTTCTCATTCTTTCCTTTTTTTTCATTCTACATTTTCTTGTTCTTCTTATTCTTATTCTTCTTATTATTTTATTCTTATTATATTCTTCCTATTCTTCTTAATCTTATTCATATTAAAATATTTTTTGTTTTGTTTTTTTTCTTATTCTTCCTATTCACATTCTTCTCCTCAACGCAGTCTTCAAGGTCTGGTGGTGCCTCTCCAAAGTGCCCTGCAACCAAGGGCGATATGCACTAGAGACTACATGACTAATCCCCAATTCCATCATAGTCTGGGTAAACTTGGGAGGTGAAATTGACACCTAGTCTGAAGGCCATCCAAAATGGGCTAAGAAATTTAACAAGGCCTTGAGCACTACCTTTGAGTGAGCACTTCTAAATGGGATACCCTCCAGATATCAGGTAATGACATCTATCACCATTCGTAAATACTTATAATGCTGCCCTGGATGGTGGAATGGGACTCAATTTCACTAAGTACTCTCAAGAAGGGAGGAGCAACAGCTGAAATGGGATGGAGAAGGACCACCAACAGGAGTTGGTTTAGCTTGTCCACCACCAGACAGGTGTGGCAGCACTTAATCACATCAGCAACACTACCAGCCATACTATGCCACCAAAAATTCTGCCACAGTTGTTCCACAGTCCTTCTAACTCCCATGTGCTCAGCTAATGGGCCTAATTTTATTAATATATGGCAGGCCCAGCAACCACCCAATCAGTAGTCCATGTCTGCCCTGCCTTGCTGGCAGACATGGAGGAGTCCTTGTCTGCCTAGCCTTGGTGGCAGACACGTAACACGCGGGCAGCTTGATTTAATACTGTACAGTTTATTTTATTAATATAATACAGCACCACTTGCCATTGTGTTTCTTTGGTCACCACCTACACAGTACTAATTAGTAGAAGAAGCACTACATTTCCTAGTACATTAAAATGGTGACCATGGTAAAATGGAGTTTTCTTGGCTACTCAACTCCTGCCCATGCGCCCTGCTTGTTGCCAGCTTTTCCAGCTACCTTCATCACCTCTGGGTTACCTGCTAAGCTGTCACCGACACAATTCTGCTAAGCCATCACCGACACAATTCTGTTAAGCCATCACCGACACAAACTGCTACGCTACTACACGTCTACAGTGCTTTCTTCAGTTGCTTTTAGGGCCTCTTTTGCGAAGCCTGCCCTGCCAGCCTGTTCCCGTATGACTTCAAGCTGTGACCAACACCATCCCTGTTTCAAATCTGGACTTTTTAAGCTGTCATCAACACATCTCAACTGCTTTGCTGCTGATCCTGTCATTCTAGGTCTTTGGATTTCACGTCATCAGCCTTCACATCTGCAAGTTTTGGTGTTTTCTGTCCACATGGTATTTCCTGTTTGTGGCTTCCAGTGCATAATCTGCCACGATCCACCACAATTGAAGATTTTTATCTCCATCATGCATGTTATTTGTGCAGCATCATGATTCTTGCAGTGTATTGTTATTTTTCAATTTATTTAGCATAGAAGAGCCTTGTTCTCTTGTTTTAGGCCTCTAGTGCCTTTCATGCTATATTGCATTGTGTTCTAGTGTTTTCTTGGCCTGATTCGCTGTGTTGACATCACAGCTATGTGAGTTTTGTGATTGGCCACTGTGCTCTTTTCTGATGTCACTGCTATGTGAGTTTTGTGATTTGCCAGTGTGCACTCACTTTTCTTACATTATTGTTCTGTGAGGCTTGTGATTGGCTATTGTGCATACATCATGTGTCTTACAAAGATAAGAGCATATTTATGATGTGAATTATGTGCTTCAGTGTGCTTACATCACCCCATTGTTTTGTAGGCATGAGGGCATCCCTAGAAGGGTGGCCAATCATTGTGCTGGTGTGGGAACACATGCCCACACCCTTGCCACACACATTCCATGGCATGCCTTTCCCCTTGGGACTTGATGGCCCTAGCCAACCTCACCCTTTCCCCTTGGGCCTGACGTCAGCCTCTGGCCACCTCAGCTATCACCACATGGGAGTGAGGTCAACCCTCACTCCTTTGTCTCCGCGGTGCTCCAGCCTGCTTCACGGCTGGGTGGGTTCCCAGGACATCACGAGCCTTTTACCTTTCTGGCCACGTGACCTCCCTTCACCTCACAAGTCCTGAGCCGGCCCAACAACCACCCCAGCATCATAGGTAATCCACTTCACTTATTATTGTAGTTTTATTATACCAATATGCAGCAGCTGATTTTACAACTGTATTTCTTTTGGGCACCACCTTTACTTAGTAGAAGTATATAATTATTAGTATAGGCCCTCATGTCAACAGCACTAGTGCCTCCCTAAATTTGGAGGGCACTACAACCTGGAGCAATTCTCCACCAGCAATACAGGACATTGTCCTGCAGTATGAATTCCTCCTGACCTTCCTCCTCACTACCCTCACCCATCTAAGCAAAATAAGGAGCTAGCTCCCCATTCTCCTGCTGTTCTTCACCAGCTCAGCAGGTTTTACATCATTAAGGTCCTTCAGGGCAACAGGGTCATAAGGAAGAGGAGGGAGGTTGTATCTGGCTTCAAGGTTGCCAGGTGTTTTTCTCTTAAACAGGCCAGACATTTATTTCTAAAGGCCAATTT